>NW_027507708.1:0-84944 GCF_037356315.1 Lithobates pipiens | reverse complement strand
TGACCGATCGTCTGATATTTTATTATTGATTCTGATGACCGATCGTCTGATATTTTATTATTGATTCTGATGACCAATCGTCTGATATTTTATTATTGATTCTGATGACCAATTGTCTGATATTTTATTATTGATTCTGATGACCGATCATCTGATTGCATGTTGTGTGGGGGGAATATTCTCCTGGTTGTGATCGTCTCGTCGTTCGTCTCTTAGTTTTGGGACTTTCCTCCTCTGGGGTCGTTTTGATCATTTTGTTATTTGAGATGATTATCGTTGTGTTTTGTAGATGATCGATATGCTTGCTGGGATCTGTATTGTAGATTGAGCGTGGTGATTGAAGATCAGGATTTTCATCTCTTATCACAAATCTTTATTGATAATTGTCTCCTCATAAACAATACATTGTGTACCAAGCTGTCCAGTACAAGTGGCAGCTAGAGGGGTTGGGACAAACCAACAGACAGGGCCAGGGGAGGGGGGCTCTGGGAGGGGGCACAGGAAGGGAGAGGGGGGCTCAAGAAGAGGGACGGGGCTCTGGAAGGGGGAGGGGGCACAGGAAGATATGGGGGTGCTAGGAAGAAGGGGGGACTCAGGAAGAGGGAGGGGGGCTCTGGAAGTGGGAGGGGGGATCAGGAAGGAGGAGGGGACTCAGGAAGGGGTGGGGGCTCTGGAAGGGGGAGGGGGACTCTGGAAGGGGGAGGGGGCTCAGAGAGGGGGACGGGCTCTGGAAGAAGGGAGGGCTCAGGAAGAGGGAGTGGGCTCAGAGGGGGAGGGGCTCTGGAAGAAGGGGGCACTCAGGAAGGGGGGGGGGCTCAGGAAGGGGGAGGTGTTCTGGAAGAAGGGGAGGCTCAGGAAGGGGGAGGGGCTTAGGAAGGGGGAGGCTAAGGAAGGGGAAGGGACTCAGGAATGGGGAAGGGGGCTCAGAGGGGGAGGGGGGCTCTGGAAGAAGGGATTGCTCAGGAAGGGGGAGGGGGGCTCTGGAAGAAGGGGGGGTTCAGGGAAGGGGAAGGGGCTCAGGAAGTAAGCATGCGGTTTTCATGCAGAACCGGAAGCGTTGTCACCCTATAACAGGAAGTGGAGAAATAAGGGTCTCCTGGCGGGATCAGCGGGTTGTACCACTATTGTAGGATGGCTCTGATTGGACGGTTACACTTTCATATATGATGCTGGAATTGTCTCGGGTCCCCCAATCATGATGTGGGCGGTCCATGGCCTCAATAGTTGGGATTTATTGGTGTACAGGACACGGGGGATGGTAAATATGTGGCCCAGTTATTTTTTGTTGTGATTCCTTTAAGGGAGATGATAAAGAGCAGTTTTAAGTACCCAGCAGTGGCCACCCTGTAAGTCCTGAGGAGGGCAGCAGGGAGGAGGCAGGGGGATGAGGGGGGGTGGAGCCTGAGGAGGGCAGCAGGGGAATGAGGGGTGGAGCCTGAGGAGGGCAGCAGGGGGATGAGGGGGGGAGCCTGAGGGCAGCAGGGAGCCGGCAGGGGAATGAGGGGTGGAGCCTGAGGAGGGCAGCAGGGAGGAGGCAGGGAAATGAGGGGTGGAGCCTGATGAGAGCAGCAGGGAGGCGGCAGGGGAATGAGGGGTGGAGCCTGAGGAGGGCAGCGGGGAGGTGGCAGGGGAATGAGGGGTGGAGCCTGAGGAGGGCAGCAGGGGAATGAGGGGTGGAGCCTGAGGAGGGCAGCAGGGGAATGAGGGGTGGAGCCTGAGGAGGGCAGCAGGGAGGTGGCAGGGGAATGAGGGGTGGAGCCTGAGGAGGGCAGCAGGGAGGCGGCAAGGGAATGAGGGGTGGAGCCTGAGGAGGGCAGCAGGGAGTCCAAGTATCACCATAGTAACACATGTTCTGTTCGACAGCCCACTAACATGCAGCAACATTCTAGTCTGATAAAATGATTTCCAGATCAGCCGAGCCGGACTCATGTTACATTGTGATAGAAATTCACTGACGGAATGAGGAAAACAGACAGAACCCCAGATCCTGACCCCACCCCCATCCACCTTGACTCCAAGCACCAAGACCCCACGTACCCCTGACCCCATCCCCTGCTGACCCCATCCCCGCTGACCCCATCCCCCCTGACCCCACGCACACCTGACTCCATGCATCCCGACCCCCATCCACCCTTGACTTCACGCACCCCTGACCCCATGCACCCCTGACCCCACGCACACCTGACTCCATCCACCACTGACCTCAAGCACCCCTGAACCCATCCACCCCTGACCCCCATCCACCCTGACTCCATCCACCCCTGACCCCCATCCACCCTTGACTCCATGCCCCCTTGACCCCATGCGGCACTGACTCCATGCATCCCTGACCCCACGCAGCCCTGACTCCATGCCCTCATGCCCCCCTGATCCCATCCACCCTGACTCCAAGCACCCGTGACCCCACGTACCCCTGAGCCCATCCTCCGCTGATCCCATCCCCTGCTGACCCCATCCACCCCTGACTCCATGCATCCCGACCCCCATCCACCCTGACCCCACGCACCCTTGACCACATGCACCCCTGACCCCATCTGGCACTAACCCCATGCACCCCTGACCCCCATCCACCCTTGACTCAATGCCCCCTTGACCCCATCCGGCACTGACTCCATGCGGCCCTGAACCCACGCAGCCCTGACTCCATGCCCCCTTGACCCCACGCGGCCCTGACTCCATCTACCCTGACTCCAAGCACCCCTGACCCCACGCAGCCCTGACCCCACGCAGCCCTGACTCCATCCACCCCTGACCCTACGCACCCCTTACCCCATGCACCCCTGACTCCATCCACCCCTTACCCCATCCACCACTGACCCCACACGCCCCTGTCTCCATCCACCCCTGTCTCCATCCACCCCTGTCTCCATCCACCCCTGTCTCCATCCACCCTGACCCCACGCACCCTTGACTTCACGCACCCCTGACCCCATCTGGCACTGACTCCATGCGGCCCTGACCCCACGCAACCCTTGACCCCATCCACCCCCTGAATCCATGCACCCCTGACCCCCATCCACCCTGACTCCACGTACCCGTGACCCCATACCCCCCTGACCCAATCCGGCACTGACTCCATGCGGCCCTGACCCCATGCACCCCTGACCCCATGCACCCATGACCCCATCCACCCCTGACCCCATCCACCCCTGACCCCATGCACCCCTGACTCCACCCACCCCTTACCCCATCCACCACTGACCCCACATGCCCTTGACTCCGTGCCCCCCTGACCCCACGCACCCTTGACCCCATCCACCCTTGACCTCATCCACCCCGGACTCCATGCATCCCCGACCCCCATCCACTCTGACTTCACGCACCCCTGGCCCCATGCCCTCTTGTCCCCATGCAGCCCTGACCCCACACAGCCCTGACCCCACGCAGCTCTGACTCCATCCACCACTGACCTCAAGCACCCCTGACCCCACGTAACCCTTGACCCCATGTAACCCTTGACTCCATGCACCTCTGAATCCATCCACCCCTGAATCCATCCACCCCTGACCCCATCCACCCCTGACCCCACACACCCCTGACTCTATCCACCTCTGACTCTTTGCGGCCTATAATATCTCTAATTAGTAACGTTCATGAAAGTCTGTTAGGCTTAGTGTTGGGGGTGTTAGGATCAGTGTTGGGGTTTGGTGTTGGGGTTTGGTGTTGGGGTTTGGTGTTGGGGTTTGGTGTTGGGGTTTGGTGTTAGGGATCGGTGTTAGGGTTCGGTGTCAGGATCGGTGTTAGGATCAGTGTTAGGATCAGTGTTAGGATCAGTGTTAGGATCAGTGTTAGGATCAGTGTTAGGATCGTGTTAGGATCTGGTGTTAGGGTTTGGTGTTAGGGTTTGGTGTTAGGATCAGTGTTAGGATCGGTGTTAGGATCGGTGTTAGGGTTTGGTGTCAGGATCCGTGTTAGGGTTTGGTGTTAGGATCAGTGTTGGGGTTCTGTGCTGGGCTTTTTCCTTCACTGTTAAGTCTTCTCTCCTGCACTTGGGATGTAACCTAGAACTCCTTTCTTCCTCCTCAGGTCCCGCAGCTCAGCGCCCAGCCCCCAGCATCCAGAATGGCCCCTCGCCGGATGAAATGGAGATACAGAGGAGGTGAGCACCCGGGGGGGGGGGGCATTGAGCATCCCTGGGGGGCATTTTAAAACCTGATTGAACAGTGCAAATACATTCCAGGCCATGCGAAGCCTCACACTTCATTCTCCTTAGATAGAAAAGCTTGTCCCCGGCCAGCATGCTCCAGAGCCGGATCATTACCCTCCCCCAGCAGAGGGCGCTATATCCCAAGTGAGAGGAAATGTCCTTGAATAAAATCCTAATGGGGTTGAAATCCTCGGCCAGCTCCACCCAAAACCACACCTACCTGGGGCATGGCTGTAATCCGCAACGTCACCTATCAGAGGGCAGAATTCAGGACTAGCTCAGTTCAGTAGTGCCAAAAATACAACCGAGGACGATGAGCGACCCAAGCAAGTCCGTCCAACCTCTCCTTTCTTCCATCTCCTCCCCTCCCCTCTCCTCTCCATTCTTCCATCTCCTCTCCTCTCCTCTCCCCTCCCCTCTCCTCTCTTCTCCCCTCCCCTCTCCTCTCCATTCTTCCATCTCCTCCCCTCTCCTCTCCTCTCCTTTTCTCCCCTCTCCTCTCCATTCTTCCATCTCCTCCCCTCCCCTCTCCTCTCCTTTTCTCCCCTCTCCTCTCCATTCTTCCATCTCCCCTCCCCTCCCCTCTCCTCTCTTCTCCCCTGCCTTCTCCTCTCCATTCTTCCATCTCCTCCCCTCTCCTCTCCTTTTCTCCCCTCTCCTCTCCATTCTTCCATCTCCTCCCCTCTCCTCTCCTCTCCATTCTTCCATCTCCTCTCCTCTCCCCTCCCCTCTCCTCTCCATTCTTCCATCTCCTCCCCTCTCCTCTCCTTTTCTCTCCTCTCCTCTCCATTCTTCCATTCCCTCTCCTTTCCTCCCCTCCCCTCTCCTCTCCATTCTTCTATCTCCCCTCCCTTTTCCTCTCCATTCTTCCATCTCCTCCACTCCCCTCCTCTCTCCTTTCCTCCCCTCTCCTCTCCATTCTTCCATCTCCCCCCTCCCCTCTCCATTCTTCCATCTTTCCTCCTGACTCCTCTCCATTCTTCAATCTCCTCTCCTTTCTCTCTCTCTCTCTCTCTCTTCTACTCTCTCTGTACAGGGTCGGGGTCTTTGGGGTCTTGTAGCCCCTCCAGGTTCGTAATCTCTCCAATGACTGTTAAACAGATTAATTCATTTATCCAACATGGTTTTCTTCTGAGTCCTTCCTTATGTTTATTATTTGGGATTTTGTCAGGCGGGATTGTTGGGATTCTGAGACAGGCGAGTGATGACCGGTCCTTACTGGTCAGTACGTGCCCTCTTCTCTACTGCGAGGACTACGGCAAATCTACCCCCACTCACACCTATTGGATTGGAATCCTCTTCTCTCGCTCTCTTCTCTCTCCTCTCCTCTCGCTCTCTTCTCTCTACCTCTTCTCTCCTCTTGCTCTCATCTCTCTTCTCTCCTCTCGCACTCATCTCTCCCTCTTTTCTCCTCACCCCCTTCTCTCCTGCCCCTTCTCTCCTTGCCCCTTCTCTCCCTCCCCTTCTCTCCTCGCCCCTTCTCTCCTCATGCCCCTTCTCTCCTCATGCCCCTTCTTCCTCATCCCCCTCTCTCCTCATCCCCCTCTCTCCTCATCCCCCTCTCCCTCATCCCCCTCTCTCCTCATCCCCCTCTCTCCTCATCCCCCTCTCTCCTCATCCCCCTCTCTCTCTCTCTCTCCTCACCCCCCCTCTCTCTCTCCTCACCACCCCCCTCTCTCTCTCTCTCTCCTCACCCCCCTTCTCTCTCTCTCTCCTCACCCCCCTCTCTCTCTCTCTCTCTCTCTCACCCCCTCTCTCCTCTCCCTCTCTCTCTCTCTCTCTCCTCACCCCTCTCTCTCTCTCTCTCTCTCTCCCTCTCTCACCCCCTCTCTCTCTCTCTCTCTCTCTCCCACCCCCCTCTCTCTCTCTCTCTCTCTCCTCACCCCCCTCTCTCTCTCTCTCTCTCCTCCACCCCCCTCTCTCTCTCTCTCTCCTCACCCCCTCTCTCTCTCTCTCTCTCCTCTCTCCCCCCCCCTCTCTCTCTCCTCTCTCTCTCTCTCCTCTCCCCACCCCCTCTCTCTCTCTCTCCTCTCTCTCTCCTCACCCCCCCCCTTCTCTCTCCTCTCTCTCTCTCTCTCTCTCTCTCCCCACCCCCCTCTCTCTCTCTCTCTCTCTCTCTCCTCTCACCCCCCTTCTCTCTCTCTCTCTCTCTCCACCCCTCTCTCTCTCTCTCTCTCTCTCTCTCTCTCTCCTCACCCCTCTCTCTCTCTCTCTCTCTCTCTCTCTCTCTCCTCACCCCCCCTCTCTCTCTCGCTCTCTTCTCTCTACCTCTTCTCTCCTCTTGCTCTCATCTCTCTTCTCTCCTCTGCTCTCACTCTCCTCTCCTTTTTCTCCTCACCCCTTCTCTCCTCATGCCCTCTTCTCTCCTCATGCCCCTTCTCTCCTCATGCCCCTTCTCTCCTCATCCCCTCTCTCCTCATCCCCCTCTCTCCTCATCCCCCTCTCTCCTCATCCCCTCCCTCCTCATCCCCTCTCTCCTCATCCCCTCTCTCCTCACCATCCCCTCTCTCCTCACCCCCCTCTCTCTCTCCTCACACCCCCCTCTCTCTCTCTCCTCACCCCCCTCTCTCTCTCTCTCCTCACCCCCCTCTCTCTCTCTCTCTCCTCACCCCCCCCTCTCTCTCTCTCTCCTCACCCCTCTCTCTCTCTCTCTCTCTCTCCACCCCTCTCTCTCTCTCTCCCTCACCCCCCTCTCTCTCTCTCTCTCCTCACCCCCCTCTCTCTCTCTCTCTCTCTCCTCACCCCCTCTCTCTCTCTCTCTCCCCTCACCCCCCCCTCTCTCTCTCTCTCTCTCCTCACCCCCCCTCTCTCTCTCTCTCCTCACCCCCTCTCTCTCTCTCTCTCCTCACCCCCCTCTCTCTCTCTCCTCACCCCCCCCTCTCTCTCTCTCTCTCTCTCCTCTCCTCACCCCCCTCTCTCTCTCTCTCTCTCTCTCTCTCTCTCCCTCACCCCTCTCTCTCTCTCTCTCTCCTCTCTCTCTCTCTCCTCACCCCCCTCTCTCTCTCGCTCTCTTCTCTCTACCTCTTCTCTCCTCTTGCTCTCATCTCTCTTCTCTCCTCTCGCTCTCATCTCTCCCTCTTTTCTCCTCACCCCCTTCTCTCCTCGCCCCTTCTCTCCTCATGCCCCTTCTCTCCTCATGCCCCTTCTCTCCTCATCCCCCTCTCTCCTCATCCCCCTCTCTCCTCATCCCCCTCTCTCCTCATCCCCCTCTCTCCTCATCCCCCTCTCTCCTCATCCCCCTCTCTCCTCACCCCCCTCTCTCTCTCTCCTCACCCCCCTCTCTCTCTCTCTCCTCACCCCCCCTCTCTCTCTCTCTCCTCACCCCCCTCTCTCTCTCTCTCCTCACCCCCCTCTCTCTCTCTCTCTCCTCACCCCCCCCTCTCTCTCTCTCTCTCTCCTCACCCCCCTCTCTCTCTCTCTCTCTCCTCACCCCCCTCTCTCTCTCTCTCTCTCTCTCCTCACCCCCCCTCTCTCTCTCTCTCCTCACCCCCTCTCTCTCTCTCTCTCCTCACCCCCCTCTCTCTCTCTCTCTCTCTCCTCACCCCCCTCTCTCTCTCTCTCCTCACCCCCCCCTCTCTCTCTCTCTCTCTCTCCTCACCCCCCCTCTCTCTCTCTCTCTCTCTCTCTCCTCACCCCCCCTCTCTCTCTCTCCTCACCCCCCCTCTCTCTCTCTCTCTCTCTCCTCACCCCCCTCTCTCTCTCTCCTCACCCCCCTCTCTCTCTCTCTCTCCTCACCCCCCTCTCTCTCTCTCTCTTCACCCCCCTCTCTCTCTCCTCACCCCCCTCTCTCTCTCTCTCTCCTCACCCCCCCCTCTCTCTCTCTCTCTCCTCAATCCCCCTCTCTCTCTCTCTCCTCACCCCCCCCTCTCTCTCTCTCTCTCTCCTCAATCCCCCTCTCCTTTTTGGAAATTCCAATTTTGGAATTCCAGCTTCCCACAACTTCCCCATCGGCTCCTCTCACCTCCCTCCTAAAATAAACTCTTCTCCCGTAACGTTAAATTTAGACACATTCCGCCTCTCCGCCTTCCCACCGCTGTCTGCGGAATCCAGAGCGCCAAAAAGAAGCATACCTAGGAACATGGCGTCCAGTATTCCATACCCTCCAATCATTGTCCTCCAATCGTTGTCCTCCATTATCCTCCAATCATTGTCCTCCATTATCCTCCAATCATTGTCCTCCATTATCCTTCAATCATTATCCTCCAATCATTGTCCTCTATTATCCTTCAATCGTTGTCCTCCGTTAATTACCCTCCAATCATTACCCTCCAATCATTATCCTCCAATCATTATCCTTCAATCCCCCCATTGGATCTGTTCCTATCCTAGTCCAAACCCATGTGAGCGAAGCCAACCAGGAAGAGGTCCCAGTGCAGGCCAGTCATAAGAGGCCCGGCATTCCCACAGCTGTACTGACACACCCCCTTGTATATATACAACTGTGGGCCCCTTATGAGTGGCCCTGTAATCCTCCATCATACAACCAGCTCCATAAAGGCATGACTGTGCCCCCCCCCCCATGTACAAAGCCAGCTCCATAAAGACATGACTGTGCCCCCCCCCCCCTTGTACAAAGCCAGCTCCATAAAGACATGACTGTGCCCCCCCCCCCTGTGTACAAAGCCAGCTCCATAAAGACATGACTGTGCCCCCCCTGTGTACAAAGCCAGCTCCATAAAGACATGACTGTGCCCCCCCCCCATGTACAAAGCCAGCTCCATAAAGACATGACTGTGCCCCCCCATGTACAAAGCCAGCTCCATAAAGACATGACTGTGCCCCCCCCCATGTACAAAGCCAGCTCCATAAAGACATGACTGTGCCCCCCCATGTACAAAGCCAGCTCCATAAAGACATGACTGTGCCCCCCCCATGTACAAAGCCAGCTCCATAAAGACATGACTGTGCCCCCCCCCCGTGTACAAAGCCAGCTCCATAAAGACATGACTGTGCCCCCCCCCCCCCCCTGTGTACAAAGCCAGCTCCATAAAGACATGACTGTGCCCCCCCTGTGTACAAAGCCAGCTCCATAAAGACATGACTGTGCCCCCCCATGTACAAAGCCAGCTCCATAAAGACATGACTGTGCCCCCCCCCCATGTACAAAGCCAGCTCCATAAAGACATGACTGTGCCCCCCCCCCGTACAAAGCCAGCTCCATAAAGACATGACTGTGCCCCCCCCCCCCTGTACAAAGCCAGCTCCATAAAGACATGACTGTGCCCCCCCATGTACAAAGCCAGCTCCATAAAGACATGACTGTGCCCCCCCCCATGTACAAAGCCAGTTCCATAAAGACATGACTGTGCCCCCACCTGTGTACAAAGCCAGCTCAATAAAGACATGACTGTGCCCCCCCATGTACAAAGCCAGCTCCATAAAGACATGACTGTGCCCCCCCCGTACAAAGCCAGCTCCATAAAGACATGACTGTGCCCCCCCCCCCATGTACAAAGCCAGCTCCATAAAGACATGACTGTGCCCCCCCCCTGTGTACAAAGCCAGCTCCATAAAGACATGACTGTGCCCCCCCTGTGTACAAAGCCAGCTCCATAAAGACATGACTGTGCCCCCCCCCCCATGTACAAAGCCAGCTCCATAAAGACATGACTGTGCCCCCCCATGTACAAAGCCAGCTCCATAAAGACATGACTGTGCCCCCCCCATGTACAAAGCCAGCTCCATAAAGACATGACTGTGCCCCCCCCCCGTGTACAAAGCCAGCTCCATAAAGACATGACTGTGCCCCCCCCCCCCTGTGTACAAAGCCAGCTCCATAAAGACATGACTGTGCCCCCCCTGTGTACAAAGCCAGCTCCATAAAGACATGACTGTGCCCCCCCATGTACAAAGCCAGCTCCATAAAGACATGACTGTGCCCCCCCCCCCCCTGTGTACAAAGCCAGCTCCATAAAGACATGACTGTGCCCCCCCCCCCCCCCTGTGTACAAAGCCAGCTCCATAAAGACATGACTGTGCCCCCCCTGTGTACAAAGCCAGCTCCATAAAGACATGACTGTGCCCCCCCCATGTACAAAGCCAGCTCCATAAAGACATGACTGTGCCCCCCCCCATGTACAAAGCCAGCTCCATAAAGACATGACTGTGCCCCCCCCCGTACAAAGCCAGCTCCATAAAGACATGACTGTGCCCCCCCCCCTGTACAAAGCCAGCTCCATAAAGACATGACTGTGCCCCCCCATGTACAAAGCCAGCTCCATAAAGACATGACTGTGCCCCCCCCCCATGTACAAAGCCAGTTCCATAAAGACATGACTGTGCCCCCACTTGTGTACAAAGCCAGCTCAATAAAGACATGACTGTGCCCCCCCATGTACAAAGCCAGCTCCATAAAGACATGACTGTGCCCCCCCCCCTGTAGAAAGCCAGCTCCATAAAGACATGACTGTGCCCCCCCCCCCCATGTACAAAGCCAGCTCCATAAAGACATGACTGTGCCCCCCCCCTGTACAAAGCCAGCTCCATAAAGACATGACTGTGCCCCCCCCCCTGTACAAAGGCAGCTCCATAAAGAAATGACTGTGCCCCCCCCGTACAAAGCCAGCTCCATAAAGACATGACTGTGCCCCCCCCCCCCGTGTACAAAGCCAGCGCCATAAAGACATGACTGTGCCCCCCCCCCCCCTGTACAAAGCCACCTCCATAAAGAAATGACTGTGCCCCCCCCCTGTACAAAGCCAGCTCCATAAAGAAATGACTGTGCCCCCCCCCTGTACAAAGCCAGCTCCATAAAGACATGACTGTTGTGCTCCTCACCTCCTTGAAAGACAGACAGGGACACCTAGTGGTGATAACGGTATACTGCAAGAATCTCCTAGGACAAGTCCTCCCTGTATTGCAGCCTGCCAGTCCTTAGATGAGGCGGTTGCATTTGTTTTCTTTTTTTCCCTTATTTTTACCAGGTAATCCTGCGAAGAAGCACTTCCTGCTCCTGGTTGGCTGGCTTTCTCCTCCACTGTCTCTATGGGCGGAGCCATGGTTGTCACCCAGGCTGCATTTCAAACATGTCTGCCTTTGTTCATCACCATCACAAGGGGGTGATGGGAATAGTAGTTTACAGAACAAAAAGAAGCTTGTTTTGCTTCCAGTGTAGCTCAGAGGAAGTGACAAGGACACTACATTTCTGGCAGGATCAACATGTATTTTTCTGTACTTGCTGAAAATGTTCTTAGTCTGAAGTAAAAAAAGAAAACTAAGGACCGGTAATCTGCAATATGGGACATTTCTGTTTTGCGGATGTGTTGTCTTTTAACTGATGACGATTGTTATTTCATACAATATAAATGGTTTGTTATGTCATTGTGCAGGCAGATGATGGAGCAGCAACAGCGCCAAGAGACCCTGGAAAGGAGGACTTCAACCACAGGCAAGTGGTGACCCGCTCTGGGGTGTGTGCATGTGTGCTTGGGGGTTCCTTTACCAGAATGCTGCACTGACATTGCTTTGCATTCATGTTTCCTGATCCTATGACTACACAAAATATCCCCGCAGAGGGGACGAGGGGGTGATGGACAAGAGGGGGTGATGGGACAAGAGGACGAGGGGTGAGGGGACGAGGGGGTGATGGAGCGAGAGGACGAGGGGTTGATGGGGCGGGTGAACGAAGGGTTGGACGAGGGGATGAGGGGGTGATGTTGAGAAAGGGTAAGGGGGTGATGGGACAAGGGTATGAGAGGGTGAGGGGGCATGAGGACGAGAGAGGGAAGGGACAAGAGGGCGATAGGGTGAGAAGGTGAGAAGACAAGGGGGTGAGGGCGCGGGAGGATAAGGGGATGAGAGGGTGAGGGGGGAGATGGTGAGGGGGCGAGAGGATGAGGGGAAGAGAGGACGAGGGGGTGATGGGGCGAGAGGACGAGGGGGGAGCGAGAGGAAGAAGGGGTGATGGGATGAGGGGGCAAGAGGACGAGGGTGCGAGATGGTTAGGGGGTGAGGGGACAAGAGGGTGAGAGGGTGATAGGGGTGATGGGACAAGGGGGTCAGGGGGCGAGAGGACGAGGGGGTGATGTGATGAGCAGGTGAGGGGGTGGGGATGAGAGGATGAGGGGGTGATGGGACGAGCGGGTGAGGGGGAGGGGTGAGGGGACGAGAGGGTTAGGGGGCGAGAGGACGAGAGAGTGAGGGGACAAGAGGGTGGGAGGGGGCAATAGGGGTGATGGGACGAGAGGGTGAGAGGACAAGGGGGTGACGTCACCCAATCGCAGTACACACGGCTTACTCTGGACACGGTATTTGGTTCAGATTCTTCCCCAAATTATAAAGCCCCGCCCACAACAATCCCCAATCACAATAGGAGATGAGCTCCTGGATTCCGGTGAAGTGTCACTCTGAGGGTAACTCTTCACCTTGAGATTCCAGGGTCAGAGGTCACCTGAAGTCTGACAGTCGCCTCCCTGTGGAAGTGAACCTGTCATCTATTTTACACTCAGAGGATGTGTCTGCTTTCACCTTTACACCCCACCTCCTTTCACCTCGACTTCTAAGCCCCACCCACCTGCCTGCACCGGTCCAATAAAAGGCATGGTCACTCACCATTTCTGACCAGACAGGGGGGACATTTGGGAAAGGATTAGGTCAGAGGTCAGGCAGTCAAATGAAATCCAAGCGGTAGGCGGAAGGTCGGAATCTGATATCGGCTCCTGGGCAGGACTTCTATATGAAAGTGTCAGAAATCCCGAGAAGAGGAAATCACACAGTGCAGATCACTTTCTACAGGTTTCCACTTTCCTCCTCTAGTTGGAGGTCCCGGACTGTGTTCTTGATTTTATCTTTATATTGAAAATCTGAAGTTTTCTCTTCTTCACCCCCTTCACGGGTTTAAAGTTTTCACTCTGTCCATCCTTTCCCTTCTTTCCTCCAGACTGTACGTATTAACTTCCTGAAGTCGCTGTCAATATGTTTTATCACCCAAACCTTTCATCATTTTTGTTCTGTATGAGGTCCCAATAGAGATCTATATAGAGGAATCAGGACCTCCTTCCTCCTCCTGGTGACCCCTCTAGTGATATAAAGATCTATATAGAGGAATCAGGACCTCCTTCCTCCTGCTGGTGACCCCTCTAGTGATATAAAGATCTATATAGAGGAATCAGGACCTCCTTCCTCCTCCTGGTGACCCCTCTAGTGATATAAAGATCTATATAGAGGAATCAGGACCTCCTTCCTCCTGCTGGTGACCCCTCTAGTGATATAAATATCTATATAGAGGAATCAGGACCTCCTTCCTCCTGCCGGTGACCCCTCTAGTGATATAAAGATCTATATAGAGGAATCAGGACCTCCTTCCTCCTCCTGCCGGTGACCCCTCTAGTGATATAAAGATCTATATAGAGGAATCAGGACCTCCTTCCTCCTGCCGGTGATCCTTCTAGTGATATAAAGATCTATATAGAGGAATCAGGACCCCCTTCCTCCTGCCGGTGACCCCTCTAGTGATATAAAGATCTATATAGAGGAATCAGGACCTCCTTCCTCCTCCTGGTGACCCCTCTAGTGATATAAAGATCTATATAGAGGAATCGGGACCTCCTTCCTCCCGCCGGTGACCCCTCTAGTGATATAAAGATCTATATAGAGGAATCGGGACCTCCTTCCTCCCACCGGTGACCCCTCTAGTGATATAAAGATCTATATAGAGGAATCGGGACCTCCTTCCTCCTGCCGGTGATCCCTCTAGTTATATAAAGATATATATAGAGGAATCAGGACCTCCTTCCTCCTGCTGGTGACCCCTCTAGTGATATAAAGATCTATATAGAGGAATCAGGACCTCCTTCCTCCTGCCAGTGACCCCTCTAGTGATATAAAGATCTATATAGAGGAATCAGGACCTCCTTCCTCCCTCTGGTGACCCCTCTAGTGATATAAAGATCTATATAAAGGAATCAGGACCTCCTTCCTCCTGCTGGTGACCCCTCTAGTGATATAAAGATCTATATAGAGGAATCAGGACCTCCTTCCTCCTGCTGGTGACCCCTCTAGTGATATAAAGATCTATATAGAGGAATCAGGACCTCCTTCCTCCTGCTGGTGACCCCTCTAGTGATATAAAGATCTATATAGAGGAATCAGGACCTCCTTCCTCCCTCTGGTGACCCCTCTAGTGATATAAAGATCTATATAGAGGAATCAGGACCTCCTTCCTCCTGCTGGTGACCCCTCTAGTGATATAAAGATCTATATAGAGGAATCAGGACCTCCTTCCTCCTGCCGGTGACCCCTCTAGTGATATAAAGATCTATATAGAGGAATCAGGACCTCCTTCCTCCTGCTGGTGATCCCTCTAGTGATATAAAGATCTATATAGAGGAATCAGGACCTCCTTCCTCCTGCTGGTGACCCCTCTAGTGATATAAAGATCTATATAGAGGAATCAGGACCTCCTTCCTCCTGCTGGTGACCCCTCTAGTGATATAAAGATCTATATAGAGGAATCAGGACCTCCTTCCTCCTGCTGGTGACCCCTCTAGTGATATAAAGATCTATATAGAGGAATCAGGACCTCCTTCCTCCTGCTGGTGATCCCTCTAGTGATATAAAGATCTATATAGAGGAATCAGGACCTCCTTCCTCCTGCTGGTGACCCCTCTAGTGATATAAAGATCTATATAGAGGAATCAGGACCTCCTTCCTCCTGCTGGTGACCCCTCTAGTGATATAAAGATCTATATAGAGGAATCAGGACCTCCTTCCTCCTGCCGGTGATCCCTCTAGTTATATAAAGATATATATATAGAGGAATCAGGACCTCCTTCCTCCTGCCGGTGATCCCTCTAGTTATATAAAGATATATATAGAGGAATCAGGACCTCCTTCCTCCTGCTGGTGACCCCTCTAGTGATATAAAGATCTATATAGAAGAATCAGGACCTCCTTCCTCCTGCCGGTGACCCCTCTAGTGATATAAAGATCTATATAGAGGAATCAGGACCTCCTTCCTCCTGCCGGTGACCCCTCTAGTGATATAAAGATCTATATGGAGGAATCATATTTTATTCACAATAGAAAACATATCAAATGTTTAAACTGGGAAAATGGACCATTTTAAGAATAAAATAAGGTCATTGTGAAATTGATGGCAGCAACACATCTCAAAATAAGTTGGAATAGGGCAACAAAAAGTTGGCAAAGTACAACCCCAATTCCAAAAAAGAGTTGTGGTGGGGCCATGTTTAGCACGGTTTAGCCTCCTCTCTTATTTATCCAACATTCTGTAAATGTCTGGAGAGTGAGGAGACCAGTTGCTGGAGATTTGGGAGAGGAGTGTTACTCCATTAATACCTGATATAGGATTCTAACTGCTCAACTGTCCTGGGCCCCTTACACATGTAGGTTGTCCTGCACAGTCACTGTGCTTTACCTGCTTATCAGCCAGTCCAGACCGACAGAATCCCAGTCTTGTGCACTATCATGTAATTGATTTTTGTCTCAACAGGGATACTGACTACGGCTAGGCATAGATGGACAGATGTCTTCCTGATGTGAGGAGAGACCTCTGTCCATCCTCTGTAGTGTCAGGGAGACCTCTGTCCATCCTCTGTAGTGTCGGGGAGACCTCTGTCCATCCTCTGTAGTGTCGGAGAGACCTCTGTCCATCCTCTGTAGTGTCGGGGAGACCTCTGTCCATCCTCTGTAGTGTCGGGGAGACCTCTGTCCATCCTCTGTAGTGTCGGGTAGACCTCTGTCCATCCTCTGTAGTATTGGGAGACCTCTGTCCATCCTCTGTAGTGTCAGGGAGACCTCTGTCCATCCTCTGTAGTATTGGGAGACCTCTGTCCATCCTCTGTAGTGTCGGGGAGACCTCTGTCCATCCTCTGTAGTGTCGGGGAGACCTCTGTCCATCCTCTGTAGTGTCAGGGAGACCTCTGTCCATCCTCTGTAGTGTCGGGGAGACCTCTGTCCATCCTCTGTAGTGTCCGGGAGACCTCTGTCCATCCTCTGTAGTGTCGGGAGACCTCTGTCCATCCTCTGTAGTGTCAGGGAGACCTCTTTCCATCCTCTGTAGTGTTGGGAGACCTCTGTCCATCCTCTGTAGTGTCGGGAGACCTTTGTCCATCCTCTGTAGTGTCGGGAGACCTTTGTCCATCCTCTGTAGTGTCAGGGAGACCTCTTTCCATCCTCTGTAGTGTTGGGAGACCTCTGTCTATCCTCTGTAGTGTCGGGAGACCTCTGTCCATCCTCTGTAGTGTCGGGGAGACCTCTGTCCATCCTCTGCAGTATTGGGAGACCTCTGTCCATTCTCTGTAGTGTCGGGGAGACCTCTGTCCATCCTCTGTAGTGTCGGGGAGACCTCTGTCCATCCTCTGTAGTGTCGGGGAGACCTCTGTCATATTGTGGGGACCTCAGTCCATCCTCTATCATGTTGTGGGGACCTCTGTCCATCCTCCTTCATGTTGTGGGGACCTCAGTCCATCCTCCTTCATGTTGTGGGGACCTCAGTCCATCCTCCATCATGTTGTGGGGACCTCTGTCCATCCTCCATCATGTTGTGGGGACCTCTGTCCATCCTCCTTAATGTTGTGGGGACCTCTGTCCATCCTCCTTCATGTTGTGGGGACCTCTGTCCATCCTCCATCATGTTGTGGGGACCTCAGTCCATCCTCCATCGTGTTGTGGGGACCTCAGTCCATCCTCCATCATGTTGTGGGGACCTCTGTCCATCCTCCATCATGTTGTGGGGACCTCTGTCCATCCTCCATCATGTTGTGGGGACCTCAGTCCATCCTCCTACATGTTTAGGGGACCTCTGTCCATCCTCTCTCATGTTGTGGGGACCTCAGTCCATCCTCCATCATATTGTGGGGACCTCAGTCCATCCTCTCTCATGTTGTGGGAACCTCTGTCCATCCTCCATCATGTTGTGGGGACCTCTGTCCATCCTCTCTCATGTTGTGGGGACCTCTGTCCATCCTCCATCATGTTGTGGGGACCTCAGTCCATCCTCCTACATGTTTAGGGGACCTCTGTCCATCCTCTCTCATGTTGTGGGGACCACAGTCCATCCTCCTTCATGTTGTGGGGACCTCTGTCCATCCTCCATCATGTTGTGGGGACCTCTGTCCATCCTCTCTCATGTTGTGGGGACCTCTGTCCATCCTCTCTCATGTTGTGGGGACCTCTGTCCATCCTCCATCATGTTGTGGGGACCTCAGTCCATCCTCTCTCATGTTGTGGGAACCTCAGTCCATCCTCCTTCATGTTGTGGGGACCTCTGTCCATCCTCCATCATGTTGTGGGGACCTCTGTCCATCCTCTCTCATGTTGTGGGGACCTCTGTCCATCCTCCATCATGTTGTGGGGACCTCTGTCCATCCTCTCTCATGTTGTGGGGACCTCTGTCCATCCTCCATCATGTTGTGGGGACCTCAGTCCATCCTCTCTCATGTTGTGGGGACCTCAGTCCATCCTCCTTCATGTTGTGGGGACCTCTGTCCATCCTCCTTCATGTTGTGGGGACCTCTGTCCATCCTCTCTCATGTTGTGGGGACCTCTGTCCATCCTCTCTCATGTTGTGGGGACCTCTGTCCATCCTCTCTCATGTTGTGGGGACCTCAGTCCATCCTCCGTCATGTTGTGGGGACCTCAGTCCATCCTCCGTCATGTTGTGGGGACCTCAGTCCATCCTCCGTCATGTTGTGGGGACCTCAGTCCATCCTCTCTCATGTTGTGGGGACCTCAGTCCATCCTCTCTCATGTTGTGGGGACCTCTGTCCATCCTCTGTAGTGTCGGGAGACCTTTGTCCATCCTCTGTAGTGTCAGGGAGACCTCTTTCCATCCTCTGTAGTGTTGGGAGACCTCTGTCCATCCTCTGTAGTGTCGGGGAGACCTCTGTCCATCCTCTGCAGTATTGGGAGACCTCTGTCCATCCTCTGCAGTATTGGGAGACCTCTGTCCATTCTCTGTAGTGTCGGGGAGACCTCTGTCCATCCTCTGTAGTGTCGGGGAGACCTCTGTCCATCCTCTGTAGTGTCGGGGAGACCTCTGTCATATTGTGGGGACCTCTGTCCATCCTCCTTCATGTTGTGGGGACCTCAGTCCATCCTCCTTCATGTTGTGGGGACCTCAGTCCATCCTCCATCATGTTGTGGGGACCTCTGTCCATCCTCCATCATGTTGTGGGGACCTCTGTCCATCCTCCTTAATGTTGTGGGGACCTCTGTCCATCCTCCTTCATGTTGTGGGGACCTCTGTCCATCCTCCATCATGTTGTGGGGACCTCAGTCCATCCTCCATCGTGTTGTGGGGACCTCAGTCCATCCTCCATCATGTTGTGGGGACCTCTGTCCATCCTCCATCATGTTGTGGGGACCTCTGTCCATCCTCCATCATGTTGTGGGGACCTCTGTCCATCCTCCATCATGTTGTGGGGACCTCAGTCCATCCTCCTACATGTTTAGGGGACCTCTGTCCATCCTCTCTCATGTTGTGGGGACCTCAGTCCATCCTCCTTCATGTTGTGGGGACCTCTGTCCATCCTCCATCATGTTGTGGGGACCTCTGTCCATCCTCTCTCATGTTGTGGGGACCTCTGTCCATCCTCCATCATGTTGTGGGGACCTCAGTCCATCCTCTCTCATGTTGTGGGAACCTCAGTCCATCCTCCTTCATGTTGTGGGGACCTCTGTCCATCCTCCATCATGTTGTGGGGACCTCTGTCCATCCTCTCTCATGTTGTGGGGACCTCTGTCCATCCTCCATCATGTTGTGGGGACCTCTGTCCATCCTCCATCATGTTGTGGGGACCTCTGTCCATCCTCCATCATGTTGTGGGGACCTCAGTCCATCCTCCTACATGTTTAGGGGACCTCTGTCCATCCTCTCTCATGTTGTGGGGACCACAGTCCATCCTCCTTCATGTTGTGGGGACCTCTGTCCATCCTCCATCATGTTGTGGGGACCTCTGTCCATCCTCTCTCATGTTGTGGGGACCTCTGTCCATCCTCTCTCATGTTGTGGGGACCTCTGTCCATCCTCCATCATGTTGTGGGGACCTCAGTCCATCCTCTCTCATGTTGTGGGAACCTCAGTCCATCCTCCGTCATGTTGTGGGGACCTCAGTCCATCCTCCGTCATGTTGTGGGGACCTCAGTCCATCCTCCGTCATGTTGTGGGGACCTCTGTCCATCCTCTCTCATGTTGTGGGGACCTCTGTCCATCCTCCGTCATGTTGTGGGGACCTCAGTCCATCCTCCGTCGTGTTGTGGGGACCTCAGTCCATCCTCCGTCATGTTGTGGGGACCTCAGTCCATCCTCCGTCATGTTGTGGGGACCTCAGTCCATCCTCTCTCATGTTGTGGGGACCTCTGTCCATCCTCTCTCATGTTGTGGGGACCTCTGTCCATCCTCTCTCATGTTGTGGGGACCTCAGTCCATCCTCCGTCATGTTGTGGGGACCTCAGTCCATCCTCCGTCATGTTGTGGGGACCTCAGTCCATCCTCCGTCATGTTGTGGGGACCTCAGTCCATCCTCTCTCATGTTGTGGGGACCTCAGTCCATCCTCTCTCATGTTGTGGGGACCTCTGTCCATCCTCTATGTTGTAGGGACCTCAGTCCATCCTCTGTCCTGTTGGAGTTCGCTGCAGTTTCTTGTGCAGCCGCCTTATAGACAAAGCTGTCTCAACACCTCATTGTGTCCCTCTTGGAAATAAAAATTGGATCTAATGCTCAAAAATCTTCCAGGAAGCTGGAAATCCATGTGTGGAATACCACACAGTACCAAATCAAGGGCGGGACTGTCAGTAGGCACTTAAAGGGAGATATACAAATCTGTTAACACAATTTTATCTAAGTGTGTAAAAGCCATTGAAAAATTCCTTTAAAGTGTATCTAAACACAGGAACAAATATAAAATATATTCCCGTCCTTAGATGTGGTGGCTGCTTTAGTTTACCTTTTCAGGTTTTCTCCTTTATTCTCACCCTCCAGTATCACTTTTCCTGTCCTAGGGTGACAACGACCACTGTACTGTCTCTATGGAGGGCAGCATTGTCACCCTGGGGCAGGACTACGGGGTATTCTGTAGTTCACAGAGGTGAATTGAGTAGGACTAATAGCACTGCAAAGTTCTCAGAAATGTGCCAGCTCACAAGATTTCTGGCGGGATCAACAGGTATTTCAAGCACTTTATAAACAAAACACTTTGAATAATAAAGAATACGAGGAGTTGACTGGGTTTGCGTCCACATTAAGGTAAATGTAATGAGGATTCCTCTTGTATTGTGTAATCTGCCGGTCGAAACCCTTTTCATTGATTTCCCGGGAGTCTTGGATCCAGTGTGGTCCTGTGTGATGGTTTTGGAGGAAAGTAGTTTAATTTGCATCCAGTTTTACTAACGACCATTGTGCATGCTGCCATCACTGATTTTCTGTTTCCATCTTTCAGTTCCCGCTCGTCTTATTTCTTCATTTTGTTTTTTTCCCATTTTTTTTCTTTCTTCTTTTTAGTTTCCACCCTTCAGATAAATGTGTCCTCCTCTCCTTCCCAGTCTCCTCCTCCTGACTATAGTAACTATGGAGCTGCTTCTGGTATCTTCCCGCCACCCTCATATGCCAAAGTCATCTCTACGGCTTCTCCCGCTGCTCCCGGAGCTACTTATAAAGCCGCTCACATGCCCCCCAGTGGTGACTCCTCCGAGGTCCTGCCCGGAAACGAGCCTTCCCAAGGTTCCGCCTTTTCTCCAGTACGGCCAAGCAATGGGACCCTGTCGCGAAGCGTCAAACAAATCTCCTTGTCCCCACCCCCTGTTTCTGGCACGCATTCCCCCTTTGCTTCTCATCAGACTGTCAGGTCTCCATCTGTGACCTATTCGTCCCGTTCTTCCTCTCCCGCTGTCTCAGTGGTGTCACCGGGGTTCAACCAAAGTGTGTCTCCAATTCCGACAATGCTTTCTCCGAATCCTGATCCCCAGAATGTCAGGATGAAGGGAGGCCCCGACAAAACGGTCCAAAAACCTTACTTACCTCAACTAGACCTAGATGACCGAGGAGAAGAAGCCCCTCAAAATCCAAGACCCCACTTTAGAGCCGCCGAGCGTTCCTTTCTGTCCTGCTTAGAAACTGTACCTCTAGCTCAAATGTCTGTCATCGCTACCCCTACCGGAACCCTGACCTCCACCCAACCTTTCCATCCTTCCTCCCATGCTCCGCAGCTGTCCTCACACATTGTCGCACTACCTCCTCCTTACGCTGCTGTATCTGACATCCATTTGTCCAAGAGGACCACGCATTGCTTGACCTCATCTGCCATGTCCCACTTAAGTAAGTACATGTGTTTCCGTACGTGTATTAATACAGCATGGCATGTTTTCTTGACCTCCAGTATGAGGGTATAACAAAAAAATCTAAAAACTGTTGTGTCCAGCCAGGCTGATGTTGGCTTCCATTTCTGTAATGTTCTTCAAGGGATGTCGGGTATTGCTTTACCATTTATCTGTTGTATATATCTATGTCCAGGTGAACTTGGTAGAACCTATAGATCAGTTTAAGTCTCACACCTTTCTGTCTCTTTATAGTCCTGTATACCCCGGCCTCTTAATAATGACTTTTGCAAAGAAATACCTTTTTTTATTAAATTGAAAATTCTGCTTCCGGCTCTCCCTCTCCAGTGCTCTGTGCTGGGGGAGCTGAGTGGCAGCCACACCTCTCATCACAAGTGTCCTCACTCAGAGGAGGGGCGGGGGCGGATCTGCCACTGAGTCCAACTCGGTAAATGTACTAAAGTCTTTGGCCTCTTCCAGTCTAATGAGGACAAAGATAGCTGACATCCTTCGATATGTAGTGGGTTGTGAGGCATAGTGGGTGCAAAGATGGTGAAAGTCATTGGGCGCCAGACACTTCTTGGAAGTTTTATTTCTTTTAACAGTCCTTTTTGTATTTTTGGGGGAAAGAGGGTTAGGGCCAGGACACCCTTAAGTAGTTGTACATTCAATTGTCAAAATCCGAGACTTCAATAGGAGGACAGCTGTGAAGGGAAAGGGCCCAGCAAGGTGCGACATCTGTTCATGCAGGAATGCCGTCTCCTATGGCAACAGTCTTAAACAGTTCCTAAGTCAAACGTAACAGTTCCTTCAGCTTCACTACAACTGCCTCTTGTAGTTCTTTGACACTGAGCTCCCGGTCTCTCACTGGACCCTCTGATTCACTGGCTCTGAATCCTTGGAGCTCCTCCAAACTTTGCGGTGGTATCCCCTCAAGAGTCACCCACGCTTCCCTGCTGGGTCTCTAGCTTTGCACTCCCGATATTTCTCAAGCTTCACCCCCTGCTGACCGGCTCAGCCCCTGGCTTGGCACACAAGGCTGCTCTGCAAGCATCTCCTCCACTGGTTGGGTCCCTGACCTGATCACCACCTGAAGTCTCCCAATTCCCCACCGTGCCCATTCGGTGAGAATACCACTTCGGTACTTGTTTCAGTTACTCACTGTGGTCCCTGGTAAAGGTGGTTGGTCCCTTAGTGGCGACAGCTCCCCTTCTACCTACGACCACGACAGGTTCTCCGGCCGGCAGAACCGTCACTTCTGGTTGGACTGCAAGCCGCAATCCCAACCCTGCTCTGCTCTCTTACTTCTGGATAGGCCCTCACACAGCCTGGCAGCCAGATACCCCCAGGAAAGCCCCATCTCCAGCCTAGCAGCCCAGGGCGTACAACACAGGCCCACCTAGACAGCCATCCAGGTGGCACAGAACACAGATCACCTGACTCCACCCAAATATATGGATCCACCCAGCAGGCCAAGGGATTCAAGAAAACCCCTGCCCATTATCTGAGATACCACATATACCCATAACCTGACCTTGGGTTGCCCTTTTTATATCTAGTACCACCAAGTACCATCCCACCTGGTGGTAGAAAAGTGCAACAAGGCCAAACTTAGGGAAAAATCAATGGATCTCTATCAATCAACCAGGATAACTGCTCCTGGCAAGTCAATTTGTGAGGAGCGTCCCTGCCTAAACTCCAGGGTACTACATAAAGATCTACTTTAATTCCCACAAATGGTAACATTCCACTGGAGAAGACCCCTGGGAAATGTATGCAAACAGAAACACACATCCACTAAGAAGGCTACAGGGTTGTGGGAACGTGCTTAGCAGAGCCCCAGATTTGATAGAAACCTCTATCACTATTGAGGAGATGCAAATAGCAACTAACTCCTTTCCCAACTCTAAGGCCGCGTACACACGGGCGGACTGTTCACCCAACTAAGTTCGTCAAACAATCCGACAAACAGTCCGTTCAAAATTTGCATGAACGGACTTGACCACACACGATGAGCAGACAGTCCGCTGAAAGCTTGCGTGATGACGTGTACAGCACGTACGACGGGACTAGAAAAACGACGTCCTATACACTGCAATGCAACCTTCGGCCGTGTAAATCCTTTCTGAGCATGCGCCATACTTAGTCCGTCCAACTTGCCTACACACGAGCGGACTGTCCGCTGAAACCAAGTTTGGACGGACAAAACCAAGTTTGAACGGACTGTCTTACGGAAATTCCGTAAGACTTTGTTCGTCAGACTGTCCGCTGAAACAGTCCGCTGAAGCCCACACACGAGCGGATTGTCCGCTGAAACACTGTTCAGCGGACTAAGTTGGGCGAACAGTCCGCCAGTGTGTACACGGCCTAAGGCACCCCGGGGATGATGGCATCCCAATTGAGGTGTACAAACAATATGGGGATATGATACTATCACAACTGCTTAGTACCCTCAACTTGGCTAGGGACTCCCAGCACCTCCTGGACACAATGACACCAGCCAGCAAAGTTCTATTGCTTAAACCAGGGAAGGACCCACTGGACCTGGGCTCATCTAGGCCGATCTCACTCCTGTAGAATGACATAAAAATCCTTTCAAAAGTACTGGCCCTGAGACTTAATAAGGTAATCTCTTCCATTATACACCCACACCAGTCCGGCTTTATACCGGAAAAGTCCACGGCCATTAATCTACGCCGGCTATTCATTAACATACAGTCCCAAGTGGACAACACGGGAGATAGGGCGTTGCTGTCGTTAGACACCCACAAGGCATTTGACAGCATCGAGTGGGAATGGGAGATACGTCCCTGGGGGAAGCCATGTCGGTTATTAACCAATATGGGTCATTCTCAGGACTGGTTATCAATTGGAGCAAATCCGCGATCATAATGTTGGACCCTGCTCCTACGCAGGGCCCCACATTTCATGATATCCCGGTATCATCGAAATGTAAATACTTGGGAGTTTGGGTCCCGCCGCAGCCTTACGATTATGTATCTCTTAACCTTTCCCCATTATTAGGCAGAATCAGACATAAAACAAAAATATGGTCCAAACTAAAAAGGTCATTGGTAGGCAGAGTAATGCCGCGTACACACGACCGGACTTTCCGGCAGACTAGGTCTGAAGGGATTTGTCTGTGGGATAGTCCAATTGTTTTTTGAAAAATAAATCCGACGGACCTAGAATTAGAACATGTGTCAAATCTATCCGACGGACTCAATTCCGACGGACTAAAATTGGGAAAACCATTCGTCTGTGTGCTGGACCAACGGACCAAATACAAAGCAAAGGAAGCTATTGGCTGCTGGCTATTGAACTTCCTTGTTTAGTCCCGTTTTATGTCATCACGTTAAAAATGAATGGACTTACGAGCGGACGAATGCCTTGTACAAATGGTCGGACATTCCGACAGCAAAATCCCTCAGATTTTTTCCGACAGATGTTGGCCAAAACTAGTCTTGCATACACACGGTCACACAAAGTTGTCGGAAAATGCGATCGTTTGGAATGAGGTGACGTTCGTAACGTACAACGGAACTACATAGAGGCCAGTAGCCAATAGCTTTCGTCTCCAAATTTTTTCTGAGCATACGTGGCACTTTGTGCGTCGGAATTCTCTACACACGATCGCAAAAGGTCTGATCAGATTTTGCTGTTGGAAAATTTGAGATCCTGCTCTCAAACTTTTTCCGTCGGAAATTCCGACAGAAAAAGTCCGATAGAGCCCACACACGATCTAACTTTCCGACAACATAATCCGATCTGACTTTTTCCGTCGGAATTTCCGACCGCGTGTATGGGGCATTAGTCCGGTCGTGTGTGGCCAAGTCTGTTTGTTCAGAAAGTCTGTGGGAAAGTCTGCCGGGAAGACCGGTCGTGTGTACACGGCATAAACCTCACCAAGATGATTTTCATGCCGCAACTTTTATACATTCTGCATAACACCCCTATGGTAGTCCCACTTAAAATAATCAGGGTCATTAAATCCCCATTTCAGACCTTTCTCTGGCTTAATAAACCCCCGAGGATTAGATTGGAACAGCTTCAGAAACCAAAAGACGCAGGGGGGATTGGTCCTTCCCAATCCATTGCTATTACTTGGCTGCCCTGCTACAACATATTGGCCGAGCTATACCTAGTGGGCCCGGTACAGGGGGAGGATGTGAGGATCCAACTACAGCCCTTTTACAGCATACCACAGGCTCACACAGTGTGGTTATGGGGCTTGAGGCTCTATCCTTTGCCAAGTTGAATAGGCTCTTCCCCACGTATGCGCTGATCCAAAAAATTTCGAATAAAACCAGACAGTTGCAGGACATCAATGGCTTTACAGGGTATAGCCCTATATGGAACAATAAGTATTATGGGGAATTGCTTCTTCTGACTTGTGCAGAGCGATGGAAATCGCATGGTGTTACACATCTGGTTCACATTTTTTTTAATGGCAATCTGCTCCCTTTCGCGGAGCTGCAGGAAAAATTTGGGTTGCTCCAATCAATGTACTTCCCTTCTTTACAGTTAGGACATGCAGTCAAGGCACAAGCAGGAAATAATCTTTGGACACAATCCCCTGCCCCTGTCTTCCATTATATGACTGAGGTGTCCCACTTTAAGAGTTTTATATCTAGGTCATATGCTATGCTACTATCATTATTCTTGGCTGGCTTTCCTACTAAACTGACATCCCCATGGGAGAGAGACGTGGGGACTTTTGAGGAGGGCCAATGGGCCGAGGCTCTACAGGCAATCCAGGGGTGCTGGCTTAACACAGCATAACGACTGTGTTTTGGGGGTTCACCTCACACCTGCCAGGCTGCATAGGATGGGCATAAGTGAAAGCACTGACTGTACAAGGTGTGCTAGAGACCATGGGGACCTCATTCATCTATTGTGGTGTCGCCCCAAACTACTCCTCTATTGGAAGGGCGTTCTCACAAACATTAATAAAGTATACACAACCTCCGCGGATCCTACAGGTGGATTGGGACAGTTGGCCCAGCTGCTCGCCTTGATGTCCAAGAAAAGAGAGTACCGAGCTGGGTAAGCCAGCGATGAATGAGAGCCTGTGGTGGAGGTGATGCTGGGGGCCATTAGAAGGGATAATGTAGTTGTGCCACCTAAAGCCAGCGCCAAGCGCAACTACCTCCCGGCTAAAGAGTGTTCCACTATATCAGAGTCTGATGTTCCCTCGGATGGATTATCTGAACTGTTTTCGGACACTTTGTCCTACACTGGGAAGTGGGGAGATAGCGAAGAGGAAGAGCAAATGAGTGATGTGCAGGAAGGTGAAGTTCCAGCTGTTGTTGCTGCCAGCGTAGAGATTAAATTGTCTGCCAATACAGCCGCTAATCGGCATTTTCAGATTTTTTGAGGAAGATCATTGGGCTCAATGGGTTCCCAAAGTCCGCCTTGTTACACCCATGCCTAACATTAAAGTTGATCGTAAGCCGGATGTGGTCGCTAGTTGCTCCATTCAGCATGTGCCCGACGCTGGTTGGGCACACGCTGGTCTCCAGCTGTGTGTACAGGGTATAAGACCCTGCCTTGGCTATCAAAAATACAGTGGATAATTATAAAGAAAGTGGCAGAAGACTACAGGTACTTATACCCTACATCCCCCCTGATCTGGAAGAGGAGATTTCAGAGAAGGAGATGCAATGGGTGGATGAAGCCATGCACGGGTCACTTCAGATCCCCCTCAAAACAGACTTCCTGAAGTTGTCGTCTAGGATGTCCGGGAAGTGCCCATCAGTGTTAAATACCTGGGGTTACATCAGGAAGATTAACCTAGATGGTGTAGTCATCCGCCGACCCGACAAAAGGGATCTCAAGCAATTTGTCACCACAGTGATGTTGTAGATGTAAATCTAACCGACCCCGGGTACTACTGGTAAAATGTCAAGCGAAATGGTATTACTACCACCTTGGATTACAAATATGTGTTGTGTGATGTCATGGACGCCATGCTGACAGCGACTTCACATGCATTTAGAGTGCTGCTAGTGGAGGACATTCCAGAGAGCTGTACTGGCGACTATGCCGGACTGAATGCTGCCGGCAGATACATGGAGGACCCACCTGAGCCTTGTTGGCTAAAGTTTGACGTTGTTGGGGTGATCCACCCCGAAGGGGGACCTGTGATCTTCAGCAGGTTATTGCTTCCCAAATGATAATGAAAAAATAAAATAAAAACTCTTCTATGAATAAGTTTGAAAAACCTGCGGAGAGACAATTTTGGAGACAATTGTAAATAAAATTGAATAACAATGCAAAGTTATGCTTTGGGCCGCTGCTGTAGTGCAAGATGAAAGACCCCAAGTGATGAAAAATATGAATGTTCTACTCAGCGCTGCTCCAATAAACAATGGCCAATAATACAATGTATAATAAAGTGCCTACATCACTATAATCAATAATATGATATTACGTAACAAAGTAAAGTGCTCAGTGCAATTATAGTGCAAAACAAAGTGCAATGATATAAAGTCCATCCGTATAATCTTATGGTGTGTTGTAGAAATGATGCAGTTGGTGTAGATCTTGGTGACGTTCTCCCCTCCTGGGTCCTCACTCACCAGCAATAATCTTTAAATGGGCCTAGTATTACATTTAGAACGGCGTCTCCCGTCAAAGGCTAAGGCTGTTGGATGTAATCAGTATATATAATACGCTGGTGAAAATATCACCTTCCTTCCATCGATATATTAGAGACGGTGGAATTCCTGTTTGGGAGCGCTGCTAAGGGGGGCATATTTGAGTCAACACGTCAAATATGGATATCCGATCACCCGGAAAGTTGGGAAGGTGATAACTATATCTGGGTATAGAATATACCAGATGTCTCTAATATATCGGTGGAAGGAAGGTGGCCAGGTACTTGGTGGTACTAGATATGTGAAGGGCAATGCAAGGTCCGGTTATGGGTATGTAGGGTATCTCAGCCAATGGGCAGGGATTTTCTTGGATCCCTTGGCCTACTGGGAGAGCCTATATATTCAGGTAAAGTCAGGTGATTTATGTCCTGTGCCACCTAGGCGGCTGTCTGGGTGGACATGTGTTTTACTGCCTGGGCTGCTAGGCCAGAGATTGGGCCTATCGCGGGCACACCTGCCTGCTAGGCTGTCTGAGGGCCTATCTAAGCAAGAGAGCAGCCCAGGGTTAGGATTGTGGCTTGCAGTCCAACCAGAAGTGATGGTTCTGCCGGCCGGAGAACCTGTCATGGTCGGAAGTAGAGGGGAAGTTGTCGTTCTCACCAACTGGAGACAGTGAAGAATCAGGAAACTTCAGTGGGTATCAAGCCAGGGATCCAGCAGCCTTGTGTGTCAAGCCAGGGACTGAGCAGGCCGACGGGGTGAAGCTTGAGAAGTATCTGGAGTGCCAAGCTAGAGACCCAGCATAGAGGCGGGGTGATGCTTGAGGAAGATACCACCGTGAAGATTGGAGGAGCTCAAGGGATTCAATAGCAGTGAATCAGTGGGTCTAGAGAGAGACCGGGAACTCAGTGGGCTGAAGAACTACAAGGAGCCATTGCAGTGAAAGTGAAAGAACTTACGCTTTGTGTTAGGAACTGTTAAAGACTGTTGCCATAGGAGACAGCATTCCTACACATGCAGATGTGGTGTCTTGCTGGATGCCTGCATGGCTGTCCTCCTATTGAAGTCTCGGAGTCTGCCAATTAATCTTGCAACTACCTAAGTGTGTCCTGTCCCTAACCCTCTCTCCCCCCAAAAAGTTTGTTAAGAGAATTAAACTTTCTTTTGCATTCAAAAAGTGTCTGGCGCCCAATAACTTTACCTACTCTCAACCCACCATGCCTCACAACCCACCACATACAGAAGTATGTCAGCTATCCCTGGAGGTTCTCATGAGATCAAAGGAGGCCTGGGACCTTGCTACACTTCTATAGTCCTCATATAACAGTTCTTATAGTTCAGTCAGTTGATGGTGTAATGTTCTCCAGTCCTCAAGCTGAAGAGGTCATATATCGGACCTTATAACTCGGTCAGTTAGTTACATAGTAGGTGAGGTTGAAAAAAGACACAAGTGCATCAAGTCCAACCTATGTGTGTGATTATATGTCAGTATTACATTGTATATCATGTATGTTGTGTGATTATATGTCAGTATTACATTGTATATCATGTATGTTGCGGTCGTTCAGGAGATTATCCAATAGTTTTTTGAAACTATCAATGCCCCCCGCTGAGACCACCGCCTGTGGAAGGGAATTCCACATCCTTGCCACTCTTACAGTAAAGAACCCTCCTACATAGTTTAAGATTAAACCTCTTTTCTTCAAATTTTAATGAGTGGCCACGAGTCTTGTTATACTCCCTTCCACGGAAAAGTTTTCTCCCTATTGTGGGGTAACCAGTCCAGGATTTGTATATTGTGGGGTCACCAGTCCGGTATTTATATATTGTGGGGTCCCCAGTCTGGTATTTATATATTGTGGGGGTCGTCAGTCCGGTATTTATATATTGTGGGGTAACCAGTCCGTTATTTGTATATTGTGGGGTCACCAGTCCGGTATTTATATATTGCGGGGTCACCAGTCCGGTATTTGTATATTGTGGGGTCACCAGTCCGGTATTTATATATTGTGGGGTCACCAGTCCGGTATTTATATATTGTGGGGTCACCAGTCCGGTATTTATATATTGGGGGGTCACCAGTCTGGTATTTATATTTTGTGGGGTCACCAGTCCGGTATTTATATAATGAAATCATATCCCCTCTCAGGCGTCTCTTCTCCAGAGAGAATAACTTCAGAGCTCACAACCTTTCCTCATATCTAATATCCTCCAGACCCTTTATTAGCTTTGTTGCCCTTCTTTGTAGTCGCTCCATTTCCAGTACATCCTTCCTGAGGACTGGAGCCCAGAACTGGACAGTATACTCCAGGTGCGGCCGGACCAGAGTCTTGTAGAGGGGAGAATTATCATTTTATCTCTGGAGTTGATCCATTTTTAATGCCAATATTCTGTTTGCTTTGTTAGCAGCAGCTTGGCATTGCTGAGCCCATCATCTACTAGGACCGTCGGGTCCTTCTCCATCCTAGATCCCCCCAGAGGTTCTACCCCCAGTTTATAGATTGCATTCAGATTTTTGCCACCCAAATGCATTATTTTATATTTTTCTACATTGAACCTCATTTGCCATGTAGTTGCCCCTCCCCCCATTCATTCGTTCAGATCTTCTGGCAAGGTTTCCACATCCTGCGGAGAAGTTATTGCCCGGCTTATCTTAGTATCATCCGCAAATACAGAGATTGAGCTGTTTCCCCCATCCCCCTCCTCCAGGTCATTTATGAACAAATCAAATAGGATTGGTTCCATTACAGAACCCTGGGGGACCCCACTACCCCACCCCCGACCATTCCGAGTACTCCCCATTTATCACCACCCTCTGAACTCGCCCTTGTAGCCAGTTTTCAATCCATGTACTCACCCTATGGTCCATGCCAATGGACCTTACTTAGTATAATAAATGTTTATGGGGAACTGTGTCAAATGCTTTTGCAAAATCCAGATACACCACATCTACGGGCCTTCCTTTATCTAGATGGCAACTCACCACCTCATAGAAGGTTAATAGATTGGTTTGGCAAGGATTCTTCATGGATCCATGCTGATTACTGCTAATGATACAATTTTCATTACTAAAATCTTGTATATAGTCCCTTATCATCCCCTCCAAGAGTTTACATACTATTGATGTTAGGCTGACTGGTCTGTAATTTCCAGGGATGTATTTTGGGCCCTTTTTTTTTAATATTGGTGCTACATTGGCTTTTCTCCAATCAGCTAGTACCGTTCCAACCAGTAGACTGTTAGTAAAAATTAGGAACAATGGTCTGGTAATTACTTGACTGAGTTCGCTAAGTACCCTCGGGTGCAAGCCATCTGGTCCTGGTGATTTATTAATGTTAAGTTTCCCAAGTCTAATTTTAATTCTGTCCTCTGTTAACCTTCCTGTGATGTGTCATGAGGATAAACATTGCAGTTTTGGTTACTGAAGCCCCCCAATTCCCTCATGAAGACTGAGAAGAATAAATTCAATACCTTCGCCATCTCGCCATCCTTTGTAACCAGATCTTTTTACTCATTCTTTATGGGGCCAATATGGTCTGTCCTCCCGTTTTTAATGTTTATATACTTAAAGAATTTCTTGGGATTTTTTTTTGCTCTCCTCCGCTATTTGTCTTTCGTGTTCCAACTTAGTTGCCCTAATTTTACCCTTACATTTCTTGTTGCATTCTTTATAAAGTCAGAATGCTGATAATGATCCCTCAACCTTGTTTTTTTTTTTTTTTGAAGGCCCTCACCTTTGCTTTTATATGCATTTTTACATTGGAGTTAAGCCATCCAGGACTTTTGTTTGCACTTTTAAATTTATTTCCCAATGGGATGCATTGGCTAATGCCCTTATTTAATATGCTTTTAAAGCAAACCCATCTCTCCTCCGTGTTCTTTGTTCCTAAGATTTGTATCCCAATTCAAGCTGTGACGGGAGTCACTTTTAGGCACAGGGCGACCAAGAAAATAATGAACCCTGTATCTGCCATATTAGAAATAGTGGCTGATTCATAATGCTGGGACAAATACTGTTAGGAGATGCTGATGTCAATTCCAACCTCCTGTCTCTGTGTCTACTATAATGTAAATTAGTCTAGTATGACTTGTCACAGCTTCTAAGAGTCTTTCACTTATTGTGCTAATTAACCCTGCAATTGTATGAAGGAGTTCTGTGTTGAGATGTATGATAATGTGTATTGTATAGTCGTGAGCTAGGAGACGTGAAGTCTGTCCTAAAGGTCATGTCTCTGAGTCACCTAGGCTGTCTAAAGAATTAGATAATTAGCTCATGTTAATTAGGTTTCTGGTCACAGGTTGTATTTTCATCCTGCTGTATATATTTGTGTGAGATCTCATAATAAAGAGTCATTCCTGTTTGACCCTCAATACAGAGCCTCGTCTCATACTTGGGGGAGAATTATTTGTATAGGTTTCTTGTTCGGGTGATTGTGTTTGGTAGCTGCCTTTGAGTTCAGAAATGGAATGTCCTAAACAGCTTTAACCCCTTTCATACTCAGGGTGTCGTTACACATGCCTTCTAGCAAGGTTCATAGTTTAGGGAATAATTATATAATATAACATATTTCCACATCCATGATCGGTTCTGTATTGTTGGTAATCAGTAGATCTAGTAACACCTCATTTCTAGTTGGTGCAGCTACCATCTGATCCATGAAATTGTCCTCCAAAACATTTAGGAACTGGCCTTAGATGAATGCGCGGTTCCCTCCGCCCAGTCTATGTCTGGATAATTAAAATCCCCCATTATGATAACACTTCCCATCCTTGCTGCTAATCCAAATTGTGATAGGTTAGGGGGCCTATAGCATACTCCCAGTATTATTTTCCCCATAGCTTCATCCCTTTGGAGCTCTACCCATAAGGATTCCACCTCCTCCCTAGCTCCCTTAGTGATGTCATCTCTCACATTCACTTGTACATTATTCTTGATATATAAGCATACCCCTCCCCCTTTTTTATCCTCTCTGTCCCTGGTGTACCCTTGAATCGTTGCCAGCCAATCATGAGAGCTGTTGAACCAAGTCTCTGAAATTCCCACAAAATCCAAATCCTCCTCGATCAACAGTATCTCTAGTTGATACAGTTGATGATGTCATGTTTTCCAGTCCTCATATTGAAGAGGTCATATAATGGTCCTCATAGCTCGGTCAGTTAATGGTGTAATGTTCTCCAGTCCTCATACTGAAGAGTTCATGTAACGGTCCTTATAGATTGGTCAGTTGGTGAAATAATGTTCTCTAGTCCTCATACTGAAGAGGTCATATAATAGTCCTTATATTTGGTCAGTTGATAGTGTAATGTTCTCCAGTCCTCATACTAAAGAAGTTATATAACAGTTCCTGTTTTTCTGCTCTTCTTTTCTAAGGTCCCATGGTTCCTCCTGGTCACCCTTCATCAACTGCTATGGTATCTTCCATCGGGGTGGTACCTGCGCCAGCTAGTGGGCCCCCGCCTCCACCGCCACCGGGTCCTCCACCACCAACAGGAGCTACCCCGCCACCTGCCCCTCCCCTCCCAGCCGGAGGAAGCCAAGGCGGGGTGGTGTACGAGGATAGTCCCGCCTCTGGGCTGGCTGCGGCTCTGGCCAGTGCCAAACTGAGGAAAGTACAACGGGTGAGGATTTCCTTTTACTGTGTGATGTCTGGTCCTCCTTTTCCATCATTCTGATAAGAACTGTACAAGGGTGGCTTCCCAACATCTGCAGAACACAATTCCATATCTAGGGGGCGATCTCAGGCAGATCCAGCCAATCAGCAGCTCTGCCTGAGCTTTGATCCTCCCCCTAAATTGAGATCACATGATTAAATGATTATCTGGCTTCGGCAGAATGAGGAAGTGATAGAGGTTGGTTGTTTGTCTTGCCTTTTGTTATATGCTGGGGTGGAGTGATAAGACGGGGGATGGGAGAGGATAGTATCATATATTTGATTATTTATGATGTTCTTCCTAATAGTAAAGTGAGAAAAATCATTTTAATAAGACAAATATATAAAATATTGCATATGAATATTTTGTATTCACTAATTGCAGCCAGCAGAGGGTGAGCTGCAAGCAGGCAGAATAGGAGAGATCAGATTACACAGACTGCAAGATGACTCAGAAGGACACACCCCCTTTCTGGTGTAGTCAGTTCACACAGTCTGCCGGAAAGCATGTATGCAGAGTTTACTTTTTATGTGAAAACCCTTTGCAGACTACGCAGTATGTGCGTCAAATGTTTTTGTTCAATAAAGATTTTTAAACGTATCTTTAACAAAAATAAAACCTCAATGTTGGCGCTAAATAAATCCTCCGAATAATAGTAACAATGTATCAGTTTATGAGATTGGGAGACGATGGATTTGTGGTCACGTGGTAGGAGCTGTGGCTCTTGAATCATGGCTGCTCTTTGCACTTGTTGTATCGTCTTTTCTATGTAAAGCCAGAAGACGTTTCCAGCACTTCCAGTCCCTGCGGGGCAACCAAAACCGATGCCAACCGAACAAGCAGCGGAGGAGGGGGAGGAGGACTGATGGAGGAGATGAACAAACTGCTAGCCAAGAGGTACGTCCAACATGAATGAAAAAATCGAATGATCATGAAAACCATTCTGGATGGTAGAATGAGGCACAAGGTACAGACAATGCTGGGCTTTCTTATTAATCACTAGATCATGGGGAACACTGCTGGGCTTTCTTATTAATCACTAGATCATGGGGGGCAATGCTGGGCTTTCTTATTAATCACTAGATCATGGGGGACAATGCTGGGCTTTCTTATTAATCACTAGATCGTGGGGGGCAATGCTGGGCTTTCTTATTACTCACTAGATCATGGGGGGCAATGCTGGGCTTTCTTATTAATCACTAGATCATGGGGGACAATGCTGGGCTTTCTTATTAATCACTAGATCATGGGGGACAATGCTGGGCTTTCTTATGAATCACTAGATCATGGGGGGCAATGCTGGGCTTTCTTATTAATCACTAGATCATGGGGGGCAATGCTGGGCTTTCTTATTAATCACTAGATCATGGGGGACAATGCTGGGCTTTCTTATTAATCACTAGATCATGGAGGGCAATGCTGGGCTTTCTTATTAATCACTAGATCATGGGGGACAATACTGGGCTTTCTTATTAATCACTAGATCATGGGGGGCAATGCTGGGCTTTCTTATTAATCACTAGATCATGGGGGGCAATGCTGGGCTTTCTTATTAATCACTAGATCATGGGGGCAATGCTGGGCTTTCTTATTAATTACTAGATCATGGGGGGCAATGCTGGACTTTCTTATTAATCACTAGATCATGGGGGGCAATACTGGGCTTTCTTATTAATCACTAGACCATGGGGGACAATGCTGGACATTCTTATTAATCACTAGATCATGGGGGACAATGCTGGGCTTTCTTATTAATCACTAGATCATGGAGGACAATGCTGGGCTTTCTTAATCACTATATCATGGAGGACAATGCTGGGCTTTCTTAATCACTATATCATGGAGGACAATGCTGGGCTTTCTTATTAATCACTAGATCATGGGGGCAATGCTGGGCTTTCTTAATCACTATATCATGGAGGACAATGCTGGGCTTTCTTATTAATCACTAGATCATGGGGGCAATGCTGGGCTTTCTTAATCACTAGATTGTGGAGGACAATGCTGGGCTTTCTTATTAATCACTAGATCATGGGGGGCAATGCTGGGCTTTCTTAATATTCACTAGATTGCAAAATGATAGGAAATCATCAACTCACTATTGTATATGCGCTGCACCGTTAAGTTGATGTGCGTAACAGGTGCAGTGTCCTTTAAGATGCAGGCTCACCAGCTATGGTGTGGACTCCGTAGCTTAAGATTCTAACAGAAATAGAGCAGGGGGAAAGAAGACCCCCCTAAGAAAGGAAGTCACGGGCAGACCGAGCTGCTTATTAAAGTGGTTGTAAACCCTTACAAACCACTTTGACCTACAGATAAGCCTAGATTAAGGCTTACCTGTAGGTCCAAGAAATATCTCCTAAACCTATACAGTTTAGGAGATATTTGCCCGAAGACAGGCACCGCTGTCTATGGCGCATGTGCTGTAGACACCGGCGCGCAGGCGCACTGAGCGCAGGATTTCCAACAATGGAGCTGCCGCGCGTGTCGGCTCCCGTACGCATGCGCGGGAGTGACGTCATCGCGGCTCCGCCGAATGATAGCGGCGGAGCTGCGAGACCCCACCGAAAAGATGGATGCGCCGGACTACAGGGGACAGCGGTGACATCGCTGGCTCCTGTGTCAGGTAAGTGACACATAATGGGCTACTATGCAATGCGATGCGATGCATAGTAGTCCATTATGCTTTGCCTTTGCAGGGAATGAAAGAGGAAGTAAACCCATCAGGGTTTACTTCCTCTTTAAGGGAAATTTATTGCACAATTAATGAAAACAAGAATACAAAAACCAGGTACCCACCACCAACACCTAGACTTATATTAAAATAAGACAGGGATATGCAATTAGTGGACCTCCAGCTGTTGCAGAACTACAAGTCCCATGAGGCAATGAGGTATAGCAAGACTCTGACAGCCACAAGCATGACACCCAGAGGCATGATGGGACTTGTAGTTTTGCAATAGCTGGAGGTCCTCTAATTGCAGATCCCTGAAAAAAGACAACATGGTCTATATAAAAGCATCTGCGTCACCTCATACATCAGGCACACACACCCCATATACACCCAAGTAAATAGGCGGTTAGATAAGCACATAAGTCCTGGTAACTAGCACCATCACTAAATGTGCATATCCCATCACTATTAACCATCAAGCCCCCAGCTGGGGGAAAGGTCATTTATTGGGAATTCACACACTTGAAAAGTAGACCCTATAGAGAGCGAGGCCACTGGGTTAACTTAGTTGAGTCCTGTTCCACTGGTGATCAACACTGTATAGAGGGTGGCATATAGCCACAAGTAGTCAATAATTCGTTCAGGTTTTCAGCTTCAGGCCAAGCCGTATAAGCAAGGGTAACCCAGTGTAACATTTAGTATAGTGGGTAAAGCTCATCTGCAGGTTAGGACAGAAGTATTGTGCAATGATATAGACAACCACAGGACCACTGGTCCGCTCACCCCACCGTTGTGGACAAGAGTCTCTAATAGCTGGCAGGTGTCCCAGGTATCTCCATAGGATGCCATCTATAAGGGGATCTCGCACTGCACAGATCCTGTAATGCAGGGTGCCCGAATGCCACACGGAAGTTCAGGGAGCTCCACAGGGCACTTCTGCCACCGCTTGTGAAGCTGTCTAGGCATGCCGTCCTGATATCTCAGCTGGAGATGGCTCTCACTATCCTCATAGTGTGTGGTGCGCTTGCGCTGACGTGACGTGGTGCGTCATCCGTGATGTATATTGCGTCACTGCCGTGGTGTCTTTGCCAACATGTTTTACCCAATCACATGGGTTTTGTCAAGGATGGGAGGGATCAGAAGCAGTCATCTATTTATACACTTTCACACAGCACAAAGTTAATTGAAGGCTGCAATTGCCACAATCGACCACAGATCTCCCAATGTCAATCTCCCATTACACACCAGACAGACAGAAGGGCTCACATAAGGCAAAGCTTAGCATGCAAGTAGCTTTGACAGTACTAAGGGGATCAGGGAACAGAGGGAAAAACAAGTACCAGGGTTCCCAGGGTAATGAGACAGTTGGAAATACTGTGGAGGTGATAAGGTGGCATAATATACCTGTCTATGACTGGCTGCTCTATGGGTATTCCTTATCTACGATCGGAGAGGACAAAATTTGTCCACCAAACCGTAATTTATGTTTCTTACACAGATAGTAAGTTATGGCCCTAATTAGCGTTCAATGAAGGGCTGGAACCTGCATTCTGTATTCAGGCCCAGTGCCGCAAGTGTTTTAAGCCATCATGGCCTACAGGATAGGGGATGACATAGATTTGGAGATCCAGTCTGTGTTTACTAGGGATCAGGGCCCAGAGGGAACTGATAATGAACAGATTAAACAACTCTTCAAACCGCATAAAATGTAACTATTCGATATCTAAATCACAAATGGGACATCTCTTCGCTGGAATCCCATATTCAATTCGGGGTTATCCCAAGGGGCTTACATGAAAAGGTGGTGCCTGCAGAACATCTGCACACACCTAGATTCATGGAAAAGTGGAAGGCAAAATGTCTGGAGCATGGGCTGTCGGTTATTCAACTGATACTCGATGAAGAAAAATCTCAGATAGGGGAGCTTAAAATCGAACTGGAAGAGAGTAGCAAAGTATTGGAACCGCTTCAGGGAGAATCTGATTTTGAGAAAAACAATCATATACTGAAAAAGGAAATAGAGAAAACTCAGAAGCATCTTATTAAAATGAAAAGAGCATCAATTAGACAAAATTTGCATGATTTGCAGAAATAGACACCTCAACTAGTGAAAATGGTGACAATATGTGGAGGAGGCTGAAGTCATGGACCTGGGCCCTTTGGGGGATTTTATCAAAGAGTAGGGAAGATTAGACATAAAAGGCAGAGGAAGGGAAGGCATCACCAGGGGGACATTTCCCAAAACTCAAAAGCAGATAAGAACACGCAGTACAAAGCATTAGAGGGGGTGTGAAACCCTGGCTTCATCAGTGCCCCCTTCAGACGATATGCGGGTTATTAATCTATCAAACTTCCCACTCGAGGAAAGACATATTAACCTTTTAACCAAGGGGCTGTCCTTCTCTCCATCAGTGTGTATGGATGAGTTCACAGTGTATAACGATATCAACCTATTTTTGCACAAGGCGATTTTTCGCATCTGGCGTATTGGCCACGAGGACAGTACTCAAACAGGTGATTCGTCACCTGTGACCCTTAAAGATATCGAGGAAAGAGCTGCCTTGGAGAACTTGGTAGCTCTCCTGGATGAACAGATTGATTCTGGGGATGAATCTGACTCTGATAAGATTAGGAGACCCAGTATCCTTTATATTAAAGCCACTAAAATGCCTCCTTTGTGCAAGCATCACTGGATGAATGTCTTTCTTGATCTCGATAAAGATGATCTTAATAAAATCGACTGGTCATGACGTGGCCTCCACAATTTGTCCAGTGAATAAAGGAAGGCAATGTATGAGCTGAGGCGGGCAAGGGATTTCATAGTCAATAGTAGTGATAAGGGGGGTTAATGTGGTCTTCCTGTCTAGTGACCTATATGATAGGGAAATTTTCAGGCAGATGGGCGATATCTCCACCTACTTGAAACTGACGTCCAACCTCTTCCCCGCTCTAGTTGAAAACCTTAAAGTGGTTATAAACCCTTACAAACCACTTTGACCTACAGGTAAGCCTAGATTAAGGCTTACCTGTAGGTCCAAGAAATATCTCCTAAACCTACACGGTTTAGGAGATATTTGCCAAAACACAGGCGCCGCTGTCAACGGCGATATGAAGGACTGTGCCGGAGCAGCGAGACCCACCGAGAAGATGGAGGCTCCGTACACAAGGGGACAGCGGTGACTTCGCTGGATCCTGTGTCAGGTAAGTGACACATAATGGGCTACTATGCGATGCGATGCATAGTAGTCCATTATGCTTTGCCTTTGCAGGGAATCAAAGAGGAAGTAAACTCATCAGGGTTTACTTCCTCTTTAATCAGCAACGACTTTTGGACCATGAGTCTAATCTATTGACCAGCAAGGAGTGGGACTACCTGAGGGTGGGGGAATATAATAACCCCACCTTCTATGTAATCCCAAAACTACCGAATCTCTCGCCAATCCCCCTAGTAGGCCCATCGTCTCAGCAATAGGGGGCTCTATGGAGAGAGTAGGCAGATATGTAGATGGATTCATTAAGACCATGAGGATATTACTGGCTTCTTATGTCCAGGACAGTCGTGATATCCTAGCTAAGTTGCAGGATCTGGAGATTCCTCCTGGGGCCCTGCTGGAGGGGATCGAGGTGGAGTCGCTTTACACATCAATACCCCACGAGTGGGGCATCAGGGCAGTCTCATTTTTCCTGGAGATGACCCATCCTGAGTTTGGTGCTCAAAACAAGTTTATTCTGGAGCTTCTGGATATTGCTTTGACTAATTAATTACTTCCAATTTTTTGATGGATACTATCAACAGACCAGGGGGACAGCTATGGGAGCACCTTGGGCTCCATCATATGCCTGCCTTTATCTGGGCCTCTGGGAGCTGGAGACGGTCTGCCAGATGTCAGTGTATCTCAGTCGTGGTACTTACCTGGCTGAGATACATTGATGATGTCTTTATGGTATGGATTGGTGATGAAGAGCAACTCTATAGGTTCTAAATAATAATGAGAGAAACATCAGGTTAGTAGACTCCGGTACAATTTCCTTTCTTGACTTACAAATCTCCATAGCCGTCAGCAGAATAACTACTTGTACCTTCAGAAAGCCGACTGCAGCAAACACGTTTCTGCAGGCTTCCAGCCATCGCCCAGATCATCTGATTAAGGGAATCCCTGTGGGTCAGTTCCTGCGGCTTCGCACAAACTGCTCCAGGGATGTTGATTTTCAGGGGGAAGCAGGAGAGATGTTCGGTAGATTCGGAGACAAGAGATACTCTCATAAAGTCCTCAAAAAGGCGTGGAGAAAGGCCTGGACAAAAGACAGGAGGGACCTCCTTGTCAAAAAGCAGGAAACCCAAAAGACACCATGCAGAGAACCCCCTCTAAGGATAATCACTACCTATGGGGCACAATGGGAACAAATGGGAAATGTACTCCAAAAACATTGGGGAATTCTCGCAAAATCTCCTGCTTTAATTGACATTGTAGGGGCCGGAATAAAGATCACCTCTCCCCCTCCATCTCGGAAATTATCTGGGTCACGTCACAGCACGATGGGGGACAATGCTGGGCTTTCTTATTAATCACTAGATCATGGAGGACAATGCTGGGCTTTCTTATTAATCACTAGATCATGGAGGACAATGCTGGGCTTTCTTATGAATTACTAGTTTATGGGGGGGCAATGCTGGACATTCTTATTAATCACTATATCATGGGAAGAAATGCTGTGCTTTCTTATTAATCACTAGATCATGGAGGACAATGCTGGGCTTTCTTATTAATCACTAGATCATGGAGGACAATGCTAGGCTTTCTTATGAATTACTAGTTTATGGGGGGCAATGCTGGACATTCTTATTAATCACTAGATCATGGGAAGCAATGCTGGGCTTTCTTATTAATCACTAGATCATGGAGGACAATGCTAGGCTTTCTTATGAATTACTAGTTTATGGGGGGCAATGCTGGACATTCTTATTAATCACTATATCATGGGAAGAAATGCTGTGCTTTCTTATTAATCACTAGATCATGGAGGACAATGCTGGGCTTTCTTATTAATCACTAGATCATGGAGGACAATGCTGGGCTTTCTTATTAATCACTAGATCATGGGGGACAATGCTGGGCATTCTTATTAATCACTAGATCATGGGGGACAATGCTGGGCTTTCTTATTAATCACTAGATCATGGAGGACAATGCTGGGCTTTCTTATTAATCACTAGATCATGGGGGACAATGCTGGGCATTCTTATTAATCACTAGATCATGGAGGACAATGCTGGGCTTTCTTATTAATCACTAGATCATGAGGGGCAATGCTGGACATTGTTATTAATCACTAGATCATGGGAAGCAATGCTGGGCTTTCTTATTAATCACTAGATCATGGAGGACAATGCTGGGCTTTCTTATTAATCACTAGATCATGGAGGACAATGCTGGGCTTTCTTATTAATCACTAGATCATGGGGGACAATGCTGGGCATTCTTATTAATCACTAGATCATGGGGGACAATGCTGGGCATTCTTATTAATCACTAGATCATGGAGGACAATGCTGGGCTTTCTTATTAATCACTAGATCATGAGGGGCAATGCTGGACATTGTTATTAATCACTAGATCATGGGAAGCAATGCTGGGCTTTCTTATTAATCACTAGATCATGGGGGACAATGCTGGGCTTTCTTATGAATTAGTAGATCATGAGGGGCAATGATGGACATTGTTATTAATCACTAGATTATGGGAAGCAATGCTGGGCTTTCTTATTAATCACTAGATCATGGAGGACAATGCTGGGCTTTCTTATTAATCACTAGATCATGGGGGACAATGCTGGGCATTCTTATTAATCACTAGATCATGAAGGACAATGCTGGGCTTTCTTATGAATTACTAGTTTATGGGGGGCAATGCTGGACATTCTTATTAATCACTATATCATGGGAAGAAATGCTGTGCTTTCTTATTAATCACTAGATCATGGGAAGCAATGCTGGGCTTTCTTATTAATCACTAGATCATGGGGGACAATGCTGGGCTTTCTTATTAATCACTAGATCATGGAAGACAATGCTGGGCTTTCTTATTAATCACTAGATCATGGAAGACAATGCTGGGCTTTCTTATTAATCACTAGATCATGGGGGACAATGCTGGGCTTTCTTATTAATCACTAGATCATGGGAAGCAATGCTGAATAATAGTAACATGGAGAATGTTGGTAAAATTCCTGTTAAAGTCTGGCCTGCCCTGTATTGCAGTTTATGGTCCTGGTTGCGGGTTTAAGGCCTCATGTTCACAGATGTGTCGAGGTTGGAGTCTTGTAGTGTGAGGTCCTCAATGTCACTCCAGGGAAGGCTGTTGGTAGTTGTACTTATGTCATCTCTGATGGCTTGTGGATCAGTGCTTATCTGTGGACCAGATTATTTCTCACAGTGTGCATTTGAAGCTGCAGCATGTCCTGGTTGGAGGATGTCCAGCATCATCTCGCTCTTTTCCCCCAAGCCTGACTTGCCAGCCCCTTTCATTCATTGGACTTCAGTTTAATATTTGCATGACTCCTCTCAGTGTCCACTGCTTGCATCAGGACTGAGGGCTTCTGAGGGAGGGGCCTGGGATGTTTCCAGGAAGCTCTATACATCCCCCTGCCAGCCCCTCCCACCAGCCATGATCTGCCCCCTGCTGGCCCCTCCCACCCGCCATGATCTGCCCCTGCTGGGCCCTCCCACTAGCCATGATCTGCCCCCTGCTGGCCCCTCCCGCCAGCCATGATCTGCCCCCCTGCTGGCTCTTCCCACCAGCCATGATCTGCCCCTGCTGGGCCCTCCCACTAGCCATGGTCTGCCCCCTGCTGGCCCCTCCCACTAGCCATGATCTGCCCCCTGCTGGCCCCTCCCACCAGCCATGATTTGCCTGCATTGCATAGAAGCACAGAGACCTTGTGATGACATCACAAGGTGATGACTTCACGCTTAAAGTAAAGAAAATCATGAAAGGGGGAAGGTTTTATGTAAAAATGTAATTATTCTGGTGACGATGGCGGAGGGGGAACCAGGGAAGGCAAATCTAAGCAAATTCAACTTCAGCTTTAGGTTTTTGACACCCCGTGTTGTGTTCTTGTTGTAGAAGAAAAGCAGCTTCACAGTCCGAAAAACCCGGAGACAAAAAAGAAGAGGAATGCCAAAATGTGAGTGAATGTCCAGAACAGATCTGCTGGTTGGATGTTCCCGAGATCTCGCTGTATATGGTCACCAGGAAAGTTCTAGGCGATGCTGAAGGAAGGCCATTATAGCCAATCAAATCAGAGCTCCTGATTGGTGGCTAAAGAAACATTGATGGTTTTATTTTGCTTGTTAGAGTATTTGGGATGATCCTTTAAGGGGGGGAAGGGGGGATCTCTTCTGATACGGAGGTAGAAGCATTGGTGGGGGGAGGGGAGCCGTAGCAGCCGTCCCATTAGCTGGGCGGTTCTGGTGACTCCAGGGACCTTGTATATAGAAGACCCGGAAAGGACGATTCAGGTTGTCAAAGTCTCCCTTCAGATTTCCCAGATTGATATAAATGGCAGGATCTGATTGGCTCCCGTGGGTTCAGCCGTCTCCTCAGACTGATGTGTCTACATTGGAGCCGAAGGAAATCCATTGGGGTTGATTTAATAAAGGCAAATAGACGGGGCACTCTGCAAGGGCAGTTACTCCAGAGCTTAGTACGTGAGGTGAAGCTTCACTTTGCAAGGAATAGCCAATCACACGAAAGGGAAAACATTTTTTCTTGCACGTGATTGGATGATAGAAGTCAGCAGAGCTTCTCCTCGCTTACTAAGCTCTGGGGATCTGCCCTTGCAGAGTGCTCAGTCTATTCACCTTTAGTAAGTCAACCCCAATGTATCCTTTGTCATAAGGAAAGGAAGCATGGCGTCTGATTGGTCAGTTCTATAGATCGGTCACTATGAGATATGATGGGCGGAGAGCTCAGTGTCTGGCTGGGTTCTCTGGGATGGGGAGATGGTCGCCATGTTACAATTTGGAATGTCTTCTCTTCCTGTGTTTAGGACGATGCCAGTCTGTCCTCTTCTCCCAACACTCGAGGCCCCACCCCCCAGAATTCTGCAGGTAAGACCAGTCACCGTCCCGCTCTTCTATCCATATCTGTCCATCCAACCACCCATCTGTCCATCCACCCAACCACCCATCCGTCCACCCAACCACCCATCCGTCCATCCACCCATCCGTCCATCCAACCATCTGTCCATCCACCCATCCGTCCACCCAACCACCCATCCGTCCACCCAACCACCCATCCGTCCACCCAACCACCCATCCGTCCATCCAACCACCCATCCGTCCATCCAACCACCCATCCGTCCATCCAACCACCCATCCGTCCATCCAACCACCCATCTGTCCATCCACCCAACCACCCATCCGTCCATCCAACCATCTGTCCATCCAACCATCTGTCCATCCACCCAACCGTCCACCCAACCACCCATCCGTCCACCCATCCGTCCATCCAACACCCATCCATCCATACAACCATCTGTCCGTCCATCCAACCACCCATCTGTCCATCCAACCACCCATCTGTCCATCCAACCACCCATCCGTCCATCCAACCATCTGTCCATCCACCCATCCGTCCATCCAACCATCTGTCCATCCACCCATCCGTCCATCCAACCACCCATCCGTCCATCCAACCATCTGTCCATCCACCCATCCGTCCATCCAACCACCCATCCATCCATACAATCATCTGTCTGTCCATCCAACCATCTGTCAGGCGTTATAGAGTCCTCTGCAGTCAGGTCTCCTCTCCTCTTAGCATAGACAAGGATGGATGGACTTATCTATACATCATACATATATATCATGCTGACTCCGGGTGTGTGAGGAGGGGACTCTGCCTGATGGGGTGTTATATCTATATACAGTTGTGCTCATAAGTTTACATACCCTGGCAGAATTGAGGCTTTCTTGGCCACAAAGACACAGGAAATTTGGTCAATATTGAGGACAGGATGAATGCAGAATGTTATCAAAAAATACTGGAGGAACATTTCATTCCTCAGCCAGGAAGCTGTGCATGGGAGGTACTTGGACATCCCAACATGACTGACCCAAAACACAAGACCAAGTCGTCCCGTCATTGGCTACAGCAGAATAAAGTGAAGGTTCTGGAGTGACTGACCACGAGTGAGGAAAGATTTTGTGTTATTCATATTCTCTGAAAAATGGCCAAGAAATCATCAATTCTGCCCCCAGGGTGTGCAAACTTATGAGCACAACTGTATATATATATATATTTTTTTTTATTTTTTTTCCTCACACCCCTCAGTGACATTTGTGTGAATCTTTTCTTCTCTCTTTTCATGTGACAACACTGAAGAAATGACACTTGTCTACAATGTAAAGTAGTGAGTGTACGGCTTGTATAACAGTGTAAATTTCCTGTCCCCTCAAAATAACTCAACACACAGCCATTAATGTCTAAACCGCTGGCAACAAAAGTCAGTACACCCCTAAGTGAAAATCTCCAAATTGGGCCCAAAGTGTCAATATTTTGTGTGGCCGCCATTATTTTCCAGCACTGCCTTCACCCTCTTGGGCATGGAGGTCAGCAGAGCTTCACAGGTCACCAATGGAGTCCCCTTCCCCTCCCCCATGATGGCATCACAGAGCTGGTGGATGTTGGAGACCTTCCCCTCCTCCACCTTCTGTCTGAGGATCCCCCACAGATGATCAATAGGGTTTAGGTCTGGAGACATGCTTGGCCAGTCCATCACCTTTACCCTCAGCTTCTTTAGCAAGGCAGTGGTGGTGTTGGAGGTGTGTTTGGGGTGGTTATCATGTTGGAATACTGCCCTGCGGTCCAGTCTCTGAAGGGAGGGGATCATGCTCTGCTTCAGTATGTCACAGTACATGTTGGCATTCATGGTCCCCTCAATGATCTGTAGCCCCCCAGTGCCGGCAGCACTCATGCAGCCCCAGACCATGACACCCCCCCCCACCATGCCTGACTGTAGACAAGACAAACTTGTCTTTGTCCTCCTCATCTGGTTGCCCCCACACACGCTTGTCACCATCTGACACCAAATACCTTTATCTTGGTCTCATCAGACCACAGGACATGGTTCCAGTAATCCATCTCCTTAGTCTGCTTGTCTTCAGAAAACTGTTTGTGGTCTTTCTTGTGCATCATCTTTAGAAGAGGCTTCCTTCTGGGATGACAGCCATGCAGACCAATTTGATGCAGTGTGCGGCGTATGGTCTGAGCACTGACAGGCTGACCCCCCACCCCTACAACCTCTGCAGCAATGCTGGCAGCACTCATACCTCTATTTCCCAAAGACAACCTCTGGATATGACGCTGCGCACGTGACCTCAACTTCTTTGGTGGACCATGGCGAGGCCTGTTCTGAGGGGAGCCCGTCCTGTTATACCGCTGTATGGTCTTGGCCACCGTGCTGCAGATCAGTTTCAGGGTCTTGGCAATCTTCTTATAGCCTAGGCCATCTTTATGTAGAGCAACAATTCTTATCTTCAGATCCTCAGAGAGTTCTTTGCCATGAGGTGCCATGTTGTACTTCCAGTGACCAGTATGAGAGAGTGAGAGCGATAACACCAAATTTAACACACCTGCTCCCCATTCACACCTGAGACCTTGTAACACTAACGAGTCACATAACACCGGGGGAGGGAAAATGGCTAATTGGGCCCAATTTGGACATTTTCACTTAGGGGTGTACTGACTTTTGTTGCCAGCGGTTTTAGACATTAATGGCTGTGTGTTGAGTTATTTTGAGGGGACAGGAAATTTACACTGTTATACAAGCTGTACACTCACTACTTTACATTGTAGACAAGTGTCATTTCTTCAGTGTTGTCACATGAAAAGAGAGAAGAAATGCGACTGGGGGGTGTACTTACTTTTGTCACATACTGTACATCCTACATATATACACATCATACATATATACTTTATATATACTGTGTATCTCATGCTGCCTCCAGGTGGAGGAGGGGACTGAGTCTGACGGGGTGTTCTAATAATTTTAGATTATGGTGTAATTGCAGACTTGGGGAAGAAGCCGTGGGAGAGGAGTAACTCGGTTGAAAAGCCGGTGCCCTCATTACTCTCCAGGTAAGTGTCCGTTGGGCCGGCTGTACTTTGGTTGCATGAAGTGGATCTTGCAGTGCGCTCTATTCATCTGCTATCTCATTCCATTGCCATAGAACCCCTCCAGTGGTGAAGAGCCCAGAAGCTAAGAGCCCCATACAATCTCAGCCGCCCTCTAGGTACCAAAGCATATCCGCGGGCCGTGTTCCGTGCACGCGTCTGTCTGTCTGTCCGGCACCTCGTATGTCGTGTCCTTGTGCTGTTGTTCCAGTGTTTGCTCTTTGTATGTTTTTCAGGCCGACAAGCAGTGGAGGGGGAACCCGCAGAACCTCGGAGCCGTACCCGCTCTTCTTTTAGTGTTGGGTAGTTCCTGAATTTGACTTTGTTTCAGCCTCCTGCTGTCTCTGTACAGCAGAGCTCAGACTGGGTGAGGAAGAAGCAGCTTGAGTAGCCAGTTAGTTTGTGCACTGACCAGAAGCATGGTGATAGGAGGAGAGAGCAGAGTGACAGAGAGATGAGCTCCTCACCTCACTCTAATTACAGGTTGGAGGAGGGGCAAGACCTGAACATGTTACTTCAGTCAGCAGCTGCAAATGCTCTATAAATCCTGGAGCTGCTGACTTACCTGTCCAAGGATCCAGCGCCGTCCTCCCCCCGGGCTGGTCCTTCGACGTCCTCGGCACCAGCATGTTTACTGTGACTCCTTGGGGCTTCACAGCTGGCTTCCCACTCTGCATGCGTGGGTCGTGTTGCGCTTTATAACCAGGTGCCTGCTGCCCCCCCCCCCCAAAATAAATTCATGTAAAGTTGATAGAGGAGGGGGGGGAAGCAGAACGTCCCCCTTTGGGAGAAGTTCTGCTTTAACTGCAGCAGAGAGCAATCAGATCTCCTCGCTGCCAGACAGGACCGTGCTGTGTGGCAGAGCTGTATGTATTTCAGAACAGGATGGACAGAAATACATAAAACATCTCCCATATAGGTATCTCTTCTGTGTATTGGGCGGTTTGTCTGGAGTTCGGCTTTAAATACGGACACATCTGAGATACCAGACACACGACTTCCTATGCTGAGGACTGTGCCCGCTCCTATGCTGCCTTCAATGGGACATGCTGGGGGAAGAGCCACTGAACATTGAAATCCTGAAGATTCAGGGACTGGCCAACCGATGGACCAGTTGTAGGCTAGAAGGTGAGAAGAGGTGGGTGGTGCAGGTGGCACCACTACATGGATGAGAGACTTACACATCATTAAGGATGAGACTCCAAGTGTGGTCCAGGCTGCTTGATTAGAACTTTCTTTTACCACAACAGGACAATTCCAAAGAGAACATGAACAGTGGGTTCATTGGTGCCTATGATGTCACAAGAAGTGGTGGTGGGCGATGATAATTATGGTAATGATCACTTGGCACAGATATGGCGGGCTGTACATGGGTAGCATGAATGTACTTCCAGTGAAATGTCATATATCTGGGGGTGGGCCCACTTTACTCAGGGCAGATAAGACTGATGGGTATGGAGGGTATGGTGGGCCTCATCGCTCTACACAGTATGGCATCACTGCCTCTAGCAAGCAGCAAACTAAAACAGAATTCTTACTTTGTCTGGTGGAAGGACCATCCTGGAGATGAGGCCTAGATCCCAGTTTCTGGAGATGAGGCCTAGATCCCAGTTTCTGGAGATGAGGCCTAGATCCCAGTTTCTGGAGATGAGGCCTAGATCCCAGTTTCTGGAGATGAGGCCTAGATCTCAGTTTCTGGAGATGAGGCCTAGATCTCAGTTTCTGGAGATGAGGCCTAGATCTCAGTTTCTGGAGATGAGGCCTAGATCCCAGTTTCTGGAGATGAGGCCTAGATCCCAGTTTCTGGAGATGAGGCCTAGATCCCAGTTTCTGGAGATGAGGCCTAGATCCCAGTTTCTGGAGATGAGGCCTAGATCCCAGTTTCTGGAGATGAGGCCTAGATCCCAGTTTCTGGAGATGAGGCCTAGATCTCAGTTTCTGGAGATGAGGCCTAGATCTCAGTTTCTGGAGATGAGGCCTAGATCTCAGTTTCTGGAGATGAGGCCTAGATCTCAGTTTCTGGAGATGAGGCCTAGATCCCAGTTTCTGGAGATGAGGCCTAGATCTTAGTTTCTGGAGATGAGGCCTAGATCCCAGTTTCTGGAGATGAGGCCTAGATCCCAGTTTCTGGAGATGAGGCCTAGATCTCAGTTTCTGGAGATCTAGAGACACTATAGAAGTCTGAGTCTCCTTATGCTGTGCTGAAGTCTCTCTCCTACTGCTTCCATTATAAGGGTTGTAGAAGACCACATGGGACCAGTACAGACCAGTACATACCAGTACATACAACATGGCAGCTCCCCGAATGTCTAGGGATCCTGCTGGCAGTGACTACCAGTCCAGCCCAAAAAGGAGAACCCTCCACTGTATGTTGGCAATGATTGTGTGGTTGTGTACCGTGATCATGTTGTCTCGTGGTTCTGGCGCCTCCGTGGCCATCTCTGAAGGACACGTCAGCCTTCGTTTTAATGTCCGTGCTTCATTGAATGATTTCAGAGCCTGTGCTGGCGATCGGTAGAGCTTTTTGCCATGCTGCTTACACTTGGCTGTGCTTCATCACTTAAGGCAGCTGCCATTTTCGCACTTGGATGCTGGAGGCATTTTAGGCCCTGAATGGTAATATGGCAAAGACGGCAATTTCCAGAAAGGCTGAAAAGACTGTGAATATCTGTGGCCCAATTGTGGCCTCCCTATTGGAGGTTTGGACTATTTTGTACCTCTGGTAGCCTGGGCAGTTTTTCTTTTTACCATGAAGGGGTCCTCTTGGTGCACCCCATCCATTGAAGTGACCTTCTGCACCCCATTCTAGAGCCGTTTCCTACACAGGGTCAGTCCCTCTAAACCCGCTCCCCTCCCCCAGTGCTCACCGATGTTTGAGGTTTTTTAATATTTGTGTATGGGAATGAATATGAAATAAAGCCTCAGAGGGTCATTGCAATTGCTGGCAGTATACAGTACAGGGCTGCAGTTGTGTTGTGTGGAAGAAGTCCGCTACTTGCCACATTCTACTTACCTTGCTGTCTCTGGCCTCAGTGGCTAAAATAAGCATGCACCTAGTGAAGTCAGGGGAAAGTCAGACCCGCCTGATCTCTATATTTGTTCCAGGTCCATGACTTCAAATATATTGAAGTCTTTGATCAGGGAACTTGTAAAGGCTGAATATCAATCGGGGTGACTCCACAGACAATATCATGGAAACATGGAAGAGTCTACAGTCCTCCACAACAGGGCAGGTTATAAATTCCCATTCCAGTCCTGAGATTACTCAACATGAGAACCTCCGATAGGACCTCAGCCAGGGGCAGACACACCATTTGTGCAGACAAGGGCCCTCTGGGATTTAGGGGCCCAATTACATGAAATATGTGTCTGGTAGATGCTGGAACCCCCTCCAATGTCACATACCCCTGAACACTGCTGACATCGAGGGCCACAGGGATGCTTCATGATGTCCTACGCATGCTCATGGTTTGTAATATACACTTGGTCAGTGAGAAGCTCCTTCACTCTACGCCTGACCAGCACTGAGACATTCACAATGCTTCTCCCATTTTCTTGGGATGCCATTAGGGCCGAAGGTGGAGGGAATGTTTCCATATTTGAGCTTGCTTCCATGATATTCTAAACCATTAAAGAGAAGGAAGGACATGGCAGAGTTTATATATGTATGTCACACCATAGAGACATCTCTTACCAGTGCTGGTGTGCATGCCAGGCTCCTGGATAATATATCTCTTCATCAAGGGGTCCCCAAACACACTCCCTGAACCATGGGACAATGTTCATCGTTCTTTATCTATCATTGTCACCCCAGTGATGTGCACCATATAGTGACTACCCCAGTACAGCCAGTCTTGTCCTTTAATATCGAATTGGTACCGTAGCGCCTCATGCCATGGCTCCTCATGCCATTGCTCTTCATGCCATGGCTCCTTGTGCTTCTCCCTATGCAGACAGTAAAAATTGCTCCTAAAGTTCCTCATATTTATTCTCCTCCTTATAATAAGCTTTTAATGAATGCACCCCCCTCACAATGCTGAATAGGTGACATTGGGGGTCTTCAAAGTAAATGGTAAAAAGTAAAAAGGGCATCAACGTTAAACTTGGATTGGAATGGCGCTCAGAAGATGTTCTCCTGACCAATGACGGTGATGGTGGGAACTTGTGGTGTCTACTTATGGGCAGGACTTTTACTTTAAAATATTTGAATGGCCAATAGGTTAATTTTACAGGGAACCTGACAGAATATTACAGTGGAAGTCCCAATTGCTGATTTAAGGCCCATCTAATGCATCCTTGCAATGCTACGTATTGAGGGACTGCCCTGGAACAAGCATGCAGCTAATGTAGTGTGTTGGAACCCATTGGTGTACATGTACACATCCCGGGTCATTGTCTCATCAGTGAAGGAAGGGTAAGCTCTTGTACACACGGGTCGGACATTCTGACAACCAAATCCGTTGGATTTTGTCCGACGGATTTTGTCCGAAACTGTTGCATACACACGGTCGGACAAAGTTGTCGGAAAATCCGATTGTACATAACGTGATGACGTTATTTCGTTACGACGGGGCTACGTTCAGGCTAGTAGCCAATAGCTTTGGTCTAGGAATTTGATCTGAACATGCGTGGCACTTTGTTCGTCGGAGTAGGCTACACATGATCGAAGTATGTCCGATTGGAGCATTTTGTCGGAAAAGTTTACGGACAAGTTGGAAAACTTGGTCCATCGGAAACAGTCCGATGGAGACCACACACAGTCGGATTATCCGACAAAACAGTCCGATAGGACACATTCCGTTGGAATCTCCGACCGTGTGTACAAGGGCTAAGAATGGCTGTCCTGTGACAACCATCTCTACAATAAAATATCACCAGTGAAGGCTCCTATACCCCTGACAGGTCCCCATTATAGAAAACATTTACGGTCACTTATCTTCACTGGCCGGAAAATCTTCCTCTATATTCTACTCTGAAGCTGGTTTCACTTTTTTTTTTACTTCTATTTCCAGCATATTTCTTGTATGGTCCCAGTATGCCCATACCCTTCTGTGCTCCCTTCCCCTTAACAGAGGGCAACTTGTCTGCAAATGTGGCCAATGTCTGAGAGAGCGGGCTCCATGGGGTTTCATGAACATGGAGCCAAAGATGTTTCAATGCCTGGAGGCATAAAGTCAGCGTAAGGGTGACTTGTATCCAAATATGGCCTCATTGCTCCCCCTTTCAGAGTACATCCTACTATATATTCCAGCAGGCAGGTCCTCTTTAAGGTCATAATTTATCCGTTATGGAGGTGGAGTGTTCAGTTCTATAGAGGTGGAGGGGTCTATCTTATGGAGGTTGAGTGGTCAGTTCTTTGGAGGTGGAGGGGTTAGTTCTATGGAGGTGGAGGGGTCAGCTCTTTGGAGGTGGAGGGGTCAGTTCTATGGAGGTGAAGGGGTCTGTCTCATGGAGGTGCAGTGATCAGCTTTATGGAGCTGGAGGGGTCAGCTCTAAGGAGGTGCAGGGGTCAGCTTTATGGAGCTGGAGGGGTCAGCTCTAAGGAGGTGCAGGGGTCAGCTCTATGGAGGTGGAGGGGTCAGTTCTATGGAGGTGGAGGGGTCAGTTCTATGGAGGTGGAGAAGTCTATCTTATGGAGGTGGAAGGATCTGTCTTATGGAGGTGAAGGGGTCTGTCTCATGGAGGTGCAGTGGTCAGTTCTATGGAGGTGGAGGGGTCAGCTCTATGGAGGTGGAGGGGTCAGCTCTATGGAGGTGGAGGGGTCAGCTCTATGGAGGTGGAGGGGTCAGTTATATGGAGGTGGAGGGGTCTGTCTTATGGAGGTGGAAGGACCTGTCTTATGGAGGTGGAAGGACCTGTCTTATGGAGGTGGAAGGACCTGTCTTATGGAGGTGAAGGGGTCTGTCTCATGGAGGTGCAGTGGTCAGTTCTATGGAGGTGGAGGGGTCAGTTCTATGAAGGTGAAGGTGTCTGTCTTATGTAGGTGGAGGGTTCAGTTCTATGGAGGTGGAGGGGTCAGTTCTATGAAGGTGGAGGGGTCTGTCTTATGGAGGTGTCTCTTATGGAGGTGGAGGGGTCTGTCTTATGGAGGTGGTAGGATCTGTCTTATGGAGGTGGAGGTGTCTCTTATGGAGGTGAAGGGGTCTGTCTCTTGGAGGTGCAGTGGTCAGTTCTATGGAGGTGGAGGGGTCTGTTCTATGGAGGTGGAGGGGGTCTGTCTTATGGAGGTGGAAGGATCTGTCTTATGGAGGTGGAGGGGTCTGTCTTATGAAGTGGGAGGGGTCAGTCATATGGAGTGGGAGGGGTCAGGTGTATGTGAATCCGTTGTCTGCTGGGACTTCTTCTCACCGTTGTCTGATCTCTGATCTCAGGATGAAGCCGGTGAACAGCAGTAACGACGTATCATCAGACGCCTTAGACTTCGACAGAATGAAACAAGTGAGTGTGTCTGTCTCTTTAATACTACGGGGGAGGGAATGCTTGTAACCCTTTGATGTCTGGATTGTCAGCTCTTTTGGCACTGATTGGAGGTTTTCGAATCCACAGCAAAGATGCGGCATGCAGGACTTTTCCAAATGCACCGCATTTTTCCTGCGTTTTTACTGTCTGTGATGCCCTGAGGACAGATGATTGGTTCTCCCTTCTCTCTCCTCCACATTCACCAATCATCTTCTTCTTCCCCAGGAAATATTAGAGGAAGTCGTTAGAGAGTTACATAAAGTCAAAGAAGAGATCATCGATGGTAAGTCCCGGCTCTCTCCTCCTCTGTTCACCATTCCAATGTGTTCTATTTATTCGCCAGAAAAACGATACATGGCGATCGATTAATTGAAGTAACATCTGAGCTGTGACTGGAGAAACAGTTCAATAATAAAGCAGAAAGGAATGAAGATTGATTGGCGGCTGTCTAAGTAGACTCTTGTATGTGTACCTTAGAGCGTCAGCTCCTGGGGGCAGGAAGTAAAGTGCTGTGTATTTTGTTAGCGGTAATACTAGAACCCCAATTCCAGAAAAGTCGGGCGCTGTGCAAAATCTCCATAAAACAGAACGCGATGATCTGCGAATCTCAAACATCGAATGTTTAACCTGAGAAAATGGAGCATTGGAAGACGTGAGATCAACGGCAGCAACGCGTTTCACAGAAGCAGGGCCAGGGAGCAATACGCTGGCAGAGTCAGTGATGGTAACAAGGAAGATTCTGCAACCAATGAGGTGACTTGGTGACAGGTCAGTAACATGATTGGGTATAAAGAGCATCTTAGCGAGTCAGAGTGTCTAAGAAGTAAAGAAGGTCCCCAATCTTGGAAAAGCTGCATCTAAAAATTGTCAGCGGATTTGTTTCTTCCATTTTCTCAGGTTAAACATTCAATGTTTTCTATTTTCTATTGTGAATAAAATCCGGATTTATGAGATTCGCAGATCATTGTGTTCTGTTCTATGTGGAGTTTATACAACTCCCGACTTGTGGAATTGGGGTTGTAATAAATCTCGGATGCTGAGGTACCCCGTCCTCAGTCCGCAGCTACCCCCTTCCTCAGCCCTCAGGTACCCCCTAACTCTGCCCTCAGGTACCCCCGTCCTCAGGTACCCTGTTCTCAGTCTGCAGGTACCCCCTTCCTGTGCCCTCAGGTAGCCCCTTCCTTGGCCCTCAGGTACCCCCTTCCTCGACCCTCAGGTACCCCTTTCCTCAGCCCTCAGGTACCCCCATCCTAAGCCCTCGGGTTCCCCAGCCCTCAGGTACGCCCGTCCTCAACCCTCAGGTACCCCCTTCCTCGGCCCTCAGGTACCCCCGTCCTTGGCCCTCAGGTACCCCGTCCTCAGTTCGCAGGTACCCCCTTCCTCTACCCTGAGGTACACCCGTCCTCAACTCTCAGGTACCCCTTTCCTCAACCCTCTGGTATCCCCTTCCTCAGCCCTCAGGTACCCCCATCCTCAGGTACCCCTTTCCTCAACCCTCAGGTATCCCCTTCCTCAACCCTCAGGTTCCCACGTCCTCAGCACTCAAGTACCCACGTCCTCAGCCCTCAGGTACCCCCTTCCTCAGCTCTCAGGTACCCCCATCCTCAGGTACCTCATCCTCAGCCCTCAAGTACCCCCATCCTCTGCCCTCAGGTACTCCCTTGTCAGCTTTCAGGTTCCCCTGACCTCAGGTACCCCAATCCTCGGGCTGTGCTCTGGAAATGACTCTTTCTAGCAAGTTCAGAAACACAAAGTAAATGATGACGGTGTCTGTGTGTCCATGCTCGTGATGGTGTCTGTGTCGGTGACTGTGTCTGTGTGTGCAGTCCGGTGACCGTGTCTGGGATGGTGATGGTGTCCAGGCCAGTGATGGTGTCTGTGTGTCTGGGATGGTGACGGTGTCTGTGTGCCCGGGACGGTGAAGGTTTCCCTGTGTCCAGGCCAGTGACGATGTCTGTGTCTGGGACTGTGTCTGTGTGACCAAGCCGGGAACGTTGCCTGTGTGTCCGGGAGATAGTGACAGTGTGTCCAGGATGGTATCTGTGTGTCCGGGACGGTGTCTGTGTGTCCAAGTCAGTGACGTTGTCTGTGTGTCTGGGATGGTGACTGTGTGTCCGGGACGGTGTCTGTGTGTCCAAGTCAGTGACGTTGTCTGTGTGTCTGGGATGGTATCTGAGTGTCCGGGACGGTGTCTGTGTGTCCAAGTCAGTGACGTTGTCTGTGTGTCTGGGATGGTGACTGTGTGTCCAGGACGGTGTCTGTGTGTCCAGGACGGTGACGTTGTCTGTGTGTCTGGGATGGTATCTGAGTGTCCGGGACGGTGTCTGTGTGTCCAAGTCAGTGACGTTGTCTGTGTGTCTGGGATGGTGACAGTGTGTCCAGGACGGTGTCTGTGTGTCCAAGCCAGTGACGGCGTCTGTGTGTCTGGGACGTTGTCTGTGTGTCCGGGACGTTGTCTGTGTGTCCGGGACGTTGTCTGTGTGTCTGGGACGGTGTCTGGGACGTTGTCCGTGTGTCCGGGACGGTGTCCGTGTGTCTGGGATGTTGTCTGTGTGTCTGGGATAGTGACAGTGTCTGTGTGTCTGGGACTGTGTCTGTGTGACCAAGCTGGGAACGTTGCCTGTGTGTCCGGGAGATAGTGACAGTGTGTCCAGGACGGTGTCTGTGTGTCCGGGACGGTGACGTTGTCTGTGTGTCTGGGATGGTGACAGTGTGTCCGGGACGGTGACGTTGTCTGTGTGTCTGGGATGGTGACAGTGTGTCCGGGACGGTGTCTGTGTGTCCAAGCCAGTGACAGCGTCTGTGTGTCTGGGACGTTGTCTGTGTGTCCAGGACGTTGTCTGGGACGTTGTCCGTGTGTTCCGGGACGGTGTCCGTGTGTCCGGGAAGGTGTCCGTGTGTCTGGGATGTTGTCTGTGTGTCTGGGATGGTGACAGTGTCTGTGTGTCTGGGACGTTGTCCGTGTGTCTGGGACGTTGTCCGTGTGTGTGGGACGTTGTCCGTGTGTCTGGGACGTTGTCCGTGTGTGTGGGACGTTGTCCGTGTGTCTGGGACGTTGTCCGTGTGTGTGGGACATTGTCCGTGTGTGTGGGACATTGTCCGTGTGTCTGGGACGTTGTCCGTGTGTCTGGGACGTTGTCCGTGTGTGTGGGACATTGTCCATGTGTCTGGGACGTTGTCCGTGTGTGTGGGACGGTGTCCGTGTGTCTGGGACGGTGTCCGTGTCTGGGATGTTGTCTGTGTGTCTGGGATGGTGACAGTGTCTGTGTGTCCGGGACGTTGTCTGTGTGTCCGGGACGTTGTCTGTGTGTCCGGGACGGTGACTGTGTGTCCGGGACGGTGTCCGTGTGTCCGGGACGGTGTCCATGTGTCCAAGCCGGTGTCTGTGTGTCCGGGACGTTGTCTGTGTGTCCGGGACGTTGTCTGTGTGTCCGGGACGGTGACTGTGTGTCCGGGACGGTGTCCGTGTGTCCGGGACGGTGTCCGTGTGTCCGGGACGGTGTCCGTGTGTCCAGGACGGTGTCCATGTGTCCAAGCCAGTGACAGTGTCTGTGTGTCTGGGATGTTGTCTGTGTGTCTGGGACGGCAACTGTGTGTCCGGGACAGCGTCTGTGTTTGTGTTGGTGATGGTCTTTATTTTCCTTCCAGCGATACGGCAGGAGCTGAGCCGGATCAGTACGACATAATGATGGCGGAGAAGGACGCGTTGTGGGAATGTACAGAGAAGTCGGAGAGCCTCCGCTGAGCTGAGTCTTGGATGGTCGAAGGACAGCACTTCCACTCTGACCCTTTAGCAGACACTTCAAAGCTTGCCGCCTTGGATTCGCTTATAAGTCTTACCATGAGAGAAAACCTTCAAACATTTTTTGATTTCCGCCTCCATCTGGCATCGCACACACAGCGCCGGCAGCCTTTTTTTTGTATGATAGATTTGCTTATTTAATGTCTTCTTTTTTCATTTGGTAGAAGAAGAGAAGTGAGCCATTTGCTTTCTCTTAGGATGACTTCCCGGTAGCCTGCAGTGTTAGGACCCCCCCCCTTTTTTTTTTTTTTCTTTTTTTATTTGCCAACGGAATTTTATTTCAGAATCACGAGAGAATCCGCCACGTTCCGGAAATCGTACAGTGACAAAATAATAATAATAATATATATGAAAATAATAAAGGAGAGTTCCACGTCATCACAATATTACAATGGTACATCAGTGCACCTCCGTAGCTGTATTCATATTGGTAATAAATTGTTTTTTGTCCAAGCTGCTGGCATTCCTCCTTCCTTGTCCTGTGTGAGAAGGAGCTGATGGAAGCGGCACAAACTGCATACTAGCTCTAATGCTCCATTCACACTAATGCGTTTTTTGATGCTTTTTGCATTTTGCAGGGAATTTTTTTTAACACGGGTTCCTATAGAAGTTGTTCGCATCAATGCAATTTTGTGCCTCTGTGTTTTTGGAAAGGGTCGGGATTTTTTTTTTTTTTTCTCCCCAAAATGCAGCATTTTGCATATAATAGACTTCAATGGCCCCGCATACAAAACGCAAGTACTGTATTTTTACCACGATTTGTGTCTTTTTTTCACTGTAACTGGTTGCTAAGGAGTGGGCCGGGATGCCGGCTGCCGGGTCATAAGCAACGGATGAGTCATCAGCTGTCAGCGGGCTTTGCAGCTGACAGCTGAATATATTAAAAAAATGGTGGCTAAACAAATTCACGAAAAAAAAACGGCATGGGGTCCTCCCAGTCCATACCAGGCCCTTTTTCAAACATGCAGCCCGGTATGCCAAAGCACCTTGCCCCCATGTTAATGGCGACAAGGACCTCTTTCCAACAACCCTGGCTGGTGGTTTTTGGGGTCTCTGGGCAGGGGGCTTATCGGAATTTGGAAGCCCCCTTTAACAAGGGTGCCCCCAGATCCCACCTCCCCTCCATGTGACTGGGTATTGAGTACATCGTACCCCTACCCATATTCACCAAAAAAGCAGTGAAATGTAAAAAAAAAAAAAGAGACGGTTTTTGACAAATCCTTTATTACAAAAAAAATAGCTCTGTCTTCTTCCTCGCCACTGGTTACCCGCTAAAAACAAAAAGGGTCGCTTTTGTACTAATGCTGTCTTCCTCCGTTGTGTCGTCCCTCACTGTCTGACATCTCTTATGTAGCCATGGGGTGTGGCCATCCAATGACGTCACCCGGAGAGCCTGCCCCTTGTGACGTCAAGAAGAAGACAGCAGCGGCAAGGAAGAAGACAGTGATGCGGAAGAAGGTGGCGGAAGAAGACGGCTCGAGGAGAAGACAGAGCTATTTTTTTTAATAAAGGACTTGTCAAAAAAACTCTTGTATTGTTTTTTTTTTTGTTTTGTACATTCACACAGAGGGGGGCGGGATCCGGGGGCTTCCAGATTCCCATAAGCCCCCCCCCCCGCACCCTGACAAACACCGGTCAGGGTTTTTGGGACGAGGCCCTTGTCCCTATCAATAAGGGGGCAAGGTACTGTGGGAGCGCACAGCCCCCCCTGCCCCAAAGCACCCACCCATGTTGAGGGCATGTGGTCTGGTATGGTTCAGAAGGGGGGCGCTTGCTCATCCCCTCACTTTCCTGACCTGCCGGGCTGCATGCTCGGATAAGGGTCTGGTATGGATTTGGGGGGGGGGGGGGGGGCATGCCATTTTATTTATTTTTTGGACGTGGGGTGTCCCCTCCAAAGCCATACCAAACTGAAGGGCCTGGGGGGGCCCCACACTGTTTTTTTGTGACAGCTGATGACTCATCCATGGCTTGCCGACCCACTCCTTAGCAACCAGCCATATACAGTGAATGTAAAAGAAAAAACAGCAGAGCACATGTGTAGGAGTCATCAATGGCCGGATAAGAAGGGGGGCAGCAGAGCACATGTGCAGGAGTTATCAATGGCCGGATAAGAAGGGGGGCAGCAGAGCACATGTGCAGGAGCCATCAATGGTTTGACAAAGAGGGGCGGGTTTAGGTGGACAGAGAGTCGGTAGGTCAGTGCTGGGAGAGTGGACTAGAAGCTGAGTCTGCCATAATCACCAGGACCAGGTGGCTTACACCCAAGAGTCCTCAAAGAACTTAGCTAGGTTATGGCCAAACCATTATTCCTAATCTAAAAGCATCGCTTATTGACTGGAATGGTAACAGTTGACTGGCGAAAAGCTAACATGGTTCCAATATTCAAAACAGAGCCGAGATACATATCTGGCAACTATAGGCCAGTCAGTCTAACATCGATAGTATGTAAACTATTGGAGGGGGTGATAAGGGACTATATGCAGGAATATGCTGATTAAAATAGCATCATTAGTAGTAACCAACCTGGTAAAATTCTATGAGGAGGTGATCTAGATAAAAGGAAGGCCAGAGAATGTGGTGTACCTGGATTTCACCAAAACATCTGATAAGGTTCCTCAGAGACCAGAGGGTGAGTACCTGGCTAGAAAACTGTTTAAAAGGACGTGTCCAAAGGATGGTGATAAATAGCGTATCTTCTGAATGGCCTGGAGTGGTAAGTGTGGTCCCCCAAGGCTCTGTCTTGGGACCAATGCTGTTTACTAGAATAGAGAAGGATCTGGGGGTCCTAGGAGATGACAGGCTCAGCAATGCCAAGCTACAGCAAGTAAGACCAGCAGACTAATCGAGTCCATGCACACCACCAGGCTTAGCAAGGGTTTTGCATTTTGCCTGTAGAAGCCGCTCAATGTTATCCTAGGTGTCCACGCACATTGAGATATTAAGCCTGGGTTCAGCACTGCGAACCCGCCTCCAATTTGCAATAGCAGAAGATTTTGGCCGGCTCTCTTTGGAGCCGATTCACATATCTCTGCAGCAGGTCTGCTGCGTGTAACAAAATGTCCCACACTCCACTTGAGCGCTTTCGTCATATACCGCTTCCTCCCAGTCTGAATATAGCTATCAGATATTCCAACCGCTGACAACCACAAACAAGGCAATGCTAGTTTGGTTGCTGAACATGGACTGTTTATTAGAACAAGAATACAGTCTTATATACCAGATGAAGAGGAGGTCCCCTCTCCTGCTAATATTACTCTAACAATACAGCTGTAACCAGAATTATAAATTAACATGAACTAATAAATCCCTTAAAGCAGCCGATGTGACTCCATGCTCCCCTGGCCACTGTTGTGATTAATCAGGATTTCACTACAGGTCAGACTTGTTGTCACAGAGCTTCACACAGTAATTACACATTATCATAGGTATAAACACAGGACACCTTCTCACAATAGCAGGAGCTCCAGCAGGAATCCAGTAGGAGCGTACATTGTACAGAGGCCAATGTGATCAGCTCTTTCAATTAACATGTGGAGTTCTGAATCAAACAAATCACGAAGTCTATATATCTCCTGGGAGATATTGTGGATAAATTTTACTGTCCCATTTTAAGTACTCCAAGTCATATTTTCTCAGTCACCATGTGCCCCTAATGGACACAAGATGACTTAGACATAGGAGGTACATGAGGCGCTGAAACAAGGGTTTCCCAACCACCCCAAGGGATTTTGGGTTCCATGCCACAAAAAAGCTGTGCGTCTTTTGGTCCGTTTCAGGTCCGAATTCAGCCCAAAATTCGGTCTGAACTCGGACCAGACCCCCGTTGTGAGCCACATGCGGCTCATATGTGAACCCAGCCGTAGAGGCAGAAAAATAAACCCTTCTGGATTGTGTTTTTGAGAGGAGGTTTCTGGCAGAAAGACGTCACGTCACGCCTAAATGCCTGTCCAGACATACTCTATATCAGTGGTTCCCAGTCCTCAAGTACCCCCAACAGGCCATGTTTGCAGGTTTTCCTTTATCTTGCACGGGTGCTTTAAATCTGAAGGAACGGCTTGGTATTTTGGACAGCTATTTTATCTAAGGGAGGTTCCCAAAACATGGCCTGTTAGGGGTACTTGAGGACCAAGTTTAAGAACCACTGGTCTCTATTTTCTGCCCAAGGTGTGCACGCCGAGGTATGGTGTGAATGAGGCCTCATCAGTAACAATAGTTTTTTAACTCCTGGCAAATGTATGGTAAGCCGGTGATTTCTGCAATAAAAAAAAAATCTAAATTTTTACTAATGCTGCTTCTGTCTTCATGTGACCTTTCTGTGGTCTCTGCACAGCATATAAGTTCTCATTCATACATTTCAGCCGTGTGTTCGGAGGTTTGTCTGAAATTTACTGTTCATGATGTCTCCCAGAGGACTATGGGAAGATGGGAGTTACCAACCATTATTATCCTTACCTGGAGGGCCACAGGATGACGGGAGTCCACCCCTAATCGTTATTACCATTACCTGGAGGGCCACGGAATGACGGGAGTCCACCCCTAATTGTTATTACTGTTACCTGGAGGGCCATGGGACGACGGGAGTCCACCCCTAATCGTTATTACTCTTACCTGGAGGGCCATGGGACGACGGGAGTCCATCCCTAATCGTTATTACTCTTACCTGGAGGGCCATGGGACGACGGGAGTCCACCCCTAATCGTTATTACCATTACCTGGAGGGCCACGGGATGACGGGAGTCCACCCCTAATCGTTATTACCGTTACCTGGAGGGCCACAGGATGACGGGAGTCCACCCCGAATAGTTACTACCGTTACCTGGAGGGCCACAGAATGACGGGAGTCCACCCTAGTCATTACTACCGTTACCTGGAGGGCCACGGTATGACGAGAGCCCAACCCTAATCGTTATTACCGTTACCTGGAGGGCCACGGGATGATGGAAGTCCATCCCTAATCATTAATGTTACCTGGAGGGCCACAAGATGACGGGAGTCCACCCCTAATCTTTATTACCATTACCTGGAGGGCCATGGGATGACGGGAGTCCTCCCCTAATTGTTATTACCGTTACCTGGAGGGCCACGGGATGACAGGAGTCCACCCCTAATAATTATTACCGTTACCTGGAGGGCCACGGTATGACAGGAGCCCACCCCTAATTGTTATTACCGTTACCTGGAGGGCCACGGGATGACGGGAGTCCTTCCCTAATAGTTATTACCGTTTCCTGGGGGGCCACGGGATGAAGGGAGTCCTCCTCTAATCATTATTACCATTACCTGGAGGGCCACGGGACGCCGGGAGTCCACCTCTAATCGTTATTACCGTTACCTGGAGGGCCACGGGACGATGGGAGTCCACCCCTAATTGTTATTACCGTTACCTGGAGGGCCACGGGACGACGGGAGCCCACCCCTAAATCGTTATTACCATTACATGGAGGGCCACGGGATGACGGGAGTCCACCCCTAATCGTTATTACAGTTACATGGAGGGCCCACAGGACGACGGGAGTCCACCCCTAATCGTTATTACCGTTATCTGGAGGGCCACGGAATGACGGGAGTCCACCCCTAATTGTTATTACCGTTACCTGGAGGGCCACGGGATGACGGGAGTCCACCCCTAATTGTTATTACTGTTACCTTGAGGGCCACGGGATGACGGGAGTCCTCCTCTATCACATAAATAAAGCCTCTGCACAATTATCAATGTTGTTTTATCGTTTTGTTACAACAAATTAATTTCACAATGAGATCCACATGGGGGGAAAATCTGGAGATCGGTCATCAGACGTATCAGAAGTACCAGAAAAATACACTTATGCCGCGTACACACGATCGAAAATTCGGCCAGCAAAAGACCGATGAGAGCTTTTGGTCGGAAAATGCGACTGTGTGTACGCTCCATCGGACTTTTGCTGGCCGAATTCCCGCCAGCAAAAGACTGAGAGCAGGTTCTCAATTTTTCCAACGGAAAAAGTTTTGATCGGAAATCCCGATTGTCTGTATGCAATTCCGACACGCAAAATTCCTACGCATGCTCAGAAACAACTCGTCCTCAACACTTTCTCGGATCGTCGTGTTGAATGTCACCGCGTTGTTGACGGTGGAAAGTTCCGAGAACGTTTGTGTGACCCGAGTGTATGCAATCCAAGCCTGAGCGGAATTCCGTCAGAAAAACCATCCAAGATATTTCAGACGGAAAATCCGCTCGTGTGTACGCGGCATTACTGCTTTTTGTTTTAAATCATTCGATTATAATCGCAGCATCAAAGTTCTGAGCGAGCCAACCATCACTGCAGAATGAAGAGCCAGAGATGGCAGGATCAGCCGACGCGCTCCGGGCAGAGAGAACATCAGCCGGCTCCATTCTTCTTCTGGGGACAACTCACAAGTTTGGATGTCCTCAGATGTTCAGTCCTCATGACAATGGTCACCAGGAGAACAGAGACACGAGGCAGAAAACCCCAACAGGGATCTAACCCTCCCCTCCCCCAACCCATTCATCAGATTTGTGTCTGTGGTTTGAAACGCGCTGGATGCGGAGAGGTCTAGGGACAATGGAGCCCTCCTGCACACACGAGAGATTTGGTGGCTGATAATGGGAAGCTGAGCAATTCAGAATTTCCATCCTGCAGCACACAGAATGGGTGATCCTCATTCACCATCCCCCACCCACCCCAAAAATAAAAAAAACGTTATCATCAGAACGCATTTTAAAAACACACCCAGTGTGTGTACTGAGCACACAAGTCCCTGGACCACAAATCACAAGACCACATAGACAGTGTGAGATTGTGTAGGCGGAGCCAGAATATAGTCACATGTGAGACCGTGTAGGCGGAGCCACAATATAGTCACATATGAGACCGTGTAGGTGGAGCCACAATATAGTCACATGTGAGACCGTGTAGGCGGAGCTAGAATATAGTCACATGTGAGACCGTGTAGGCGGAGCTAGAAAATAGTCACACCGTGTAGGCGGAGCCAGAATATAGTCACATGTGAGACCGTGTAGGCAGAGCCAAACTATAGTCACACCGTGTAGGCGGAGCCAGAATATAGTCACACCATGTAGGCGGAGCTAGAATAGTCTCACCGTGTAGGCGGAGCCAGAATATAGTCACATGTGAGACCGTGTAGGCGGAGCCAGACTATAGTCCCACTGTGTAGGCGGAGCCAGAATATAGTCACACCGTGTAGGCGGAGCCAGAATATAGTCACACTGTGTAGGCGGGACCAGGATCTTTCAGCATATAAAATAGTTTTTCCCCCATGGAGGTCAGTTAGATGGTTAACCTGCATTGGCCAGCTTGCACTTTCTTTTGATCCGTGAATACGGTCCAATCTCCTCATGGAAGATGAAATCCCAGATCACCCGGACCCAGGACTGGTGGTGGGGAAGACCGTCATAATATTCTGAGGCAATCTGCCGAACCTGAGGGGAAGAAAGACATCAATCTGAGTTATTTGGCTCATTAGTGGTTTGGTGGCCCAATCTATAGAAGGTCTGGAGATGAATGGACTGTCATCACCCCCAACCCACCCTGAGAGCGCTGCACCATAGAGAGAACCAAAACCAAAGACCGTATGGATTGGAAGTCACTAATCACATGACCAGAGGCTACCCTGATTGGCTCCTGGCCATGAAGACAAATGAAATGGACATGCAATGGATCTACTGGCCGGGTGTATTCAGTGTTTACATACTTATATAGTAGAACTCTTATTAAAATAAAATACATATACACGATATTACCAAAAGTATTGGGACACCTGCCTTTACACACAGATGAACATTAATGATATCCCAATCTTAGTCCGGAGGGTTCAATATTGAGTTGGCCCTTTGTAGCTATAACAGCTTCAGCTCTTCTGGGAAGGCCGTCCACAAGGTTTAGGAGGGTGTCTATGGGAATGTTTGACCATTCTTCCAGAAGAGCATTTGTGAGGTCAGACACTGATGTTGGAAGAGAAGGAAGGCCTGGCTAGCAGTCTCCGCTCTAATTCATCCCAAAGGTGTTCTATTGGGTTGAGGTCAGGACTCGCTCATCCATGTCTTTATGGACCTTGCTTTGTGCACTGGTGGGCAGTCATGTAGGAACAGGAAGGGGCCGTCCCCAAACTGTTCCCACAAAGTTGGGAGAATGAAATTATCCAAAATGTCTTGGTATGCTGACGCCTTAAGAGTTCCCTTCACTGGGACTAAGGGGCCAAGCCCAACCCCTGAAAAACAACCCCCACATTATAATCCTCCCTCCCCCCACACCATAATCCCCCCTTCACCGAATGATTTGGACCGGCGCACAAAACAAGGTCCATAGAGACATGGATGAGCGAGTTTGGGGTGGAGGAACTTGACTGGCCTGCAGCTCAACCTGATAGAACACATAAAGTCCCTCTCCAGGCTGCTAGTAAATGTAAACCATGGGGAAAGCACAAACTATTATGTGCTGCGGTCCAAGGGCCACATGCTGCTCCTAGACCACAGGTTGGACACCAGGACTCTGGAAGAAGAGATAAGCACCTACCACAGGCAGTTTGCTCCCGGGAATGCTGGGAAAGTCGTGGTGCTCCATGTGATAGCCTACATTGAAAGTAATCAGATTCAGAGCACCGTAGTAGGAATAGGTCTCGTGTCCCTCCATGAACATGTAATGTTCTGCAATGAAATGTCCCGATATTGGGTGGAAACCCAAACAGAACATCGAACCAGCCACCAAATAGACTACTGGCTTTAGACCGAACGTGTGAAACAGAATAAGATCCACTGAGAACTGCACCAGGGCGTTACAGATCTCCATCCTGGTGATGGGCTTAGGATTCACGTAGAGAGGGCGCAAGACATAGATGAGCGGCTGAAGGATGAGCCATACCACTTTACGGAGGGGAGTGCAGAAGAACCATCCTTCAAAGTCTGTAGGGATGTCCACATCCAGGTTGTCTCCTCCCAGATAACGATGGTGGTCAATGTGGTATTTCTTGAAGGATGCGGAGTATGGCATGCCGATTGGCAGGTTGGCAATCATGGCAAACCACCTGTTCCATTTTGTCTGGCGGTTACCGAAGGCCACGTTGTGTGATATGTCGTGTATGGCCAAAGTCAGCGAGTGGTTCACACAGCCGCCAAAGGCAAAGGCCCAAAACAGGACCCACTTCCAGGCCAAGTCTCTCACCAGGCGGCAGGCCATAAGCTGAGCAAATACCATCACCAAGACGATCCATTTAAGATATCGGTCAGGTCCCATCAAAGACTTGATCTCCGGATATTTGGCTGTAAAAAGGAGAAGAAAAGCTTATGAAATGTTCATCCAACAGACGACCAAATACACCGGACTGTGAGGACAAGAACACAAACCCCATATTCAGAAACAGCAGAAACCGTTCAATTAGAACATTCTCCAAACAGCGACCCTTTACAAACCTTTATCTGGCCCTTGGGGAATTAATCCTCCTACTGACACCAATGAGGGGGCACTATTCCTCCCACTGACACCAATGATGAGGCACTATTCCTCCCACTGACACCAATGATGGGGCACTATTCCTCCCACTGATACCAATGATGGAGCACTATTCCTCCCACTGATACCAATGATGGGGCACTATTCCTCCCACTGACACCAATGATGGGGCACTATTCCTCCCACACTTCCTGCACACTACACCCGAGGCATGGTTTGCTCTCACTGTACTTACACTGGCTGGGAATGGGTTTATATCTAGGGGTAATCAAAGGGTTAACAATGTGCCCATTATGAGGGGTTCCCACCATCCCTGTGCCGAGTTCCCGGGTCTGTACACCCGCTGTGCCCGTTATGAGGGGTTAATTTTTTTTTTGAAAATCTTACAAACAACAACTTATATACAATAAAACCATAATAAATAAATAAAACATATTTACAAAATAATTGAATATGACTATACAAAACAGAAAGAACAAGAACAAAATAAATGGTGCAAACCAAATTGTGCACAACATAATCCCTACGGGAGAGCCAGACTAAGGAACATCACCGTCACCATGCATGGAGCCTTTTATCATAAATATATTTAATCTGAAAATCTAGGGGAGTGAAAGAAGAATACAAAGAAAGCCGCACACCCCGAGATCAACGGGCAGCAGCTACAGAGCCCTGATATTCCTCCACGCCTTTATCCAGGCCTCCTGCTGCCACCTGTCTTTCTCAAGACCCCGAATCTTCCCAACCTCACCACGTAAGGATACCTGACACCGTGCACTCCACGTGAAATAACGGACTACTAGACTAATTTTAAAAAAGTGTTTCCAAATCATAGTCCCGACGAGTCTGGAAAGCCCCATACACCCACTCTGTATAACTCATATGGGGGAGGAAGGGTATACTCAGAGCCCTCCCCACCCTCTTGTACACCTCTATATTAAAAGGGCACTGAAGTAGAAAGTGATCCATGGACTCCACCACTCCTCCACACTCCACTCTCGGGCAGCCCCGATCACTCATGGAAAGAAACTTCAAGTTGCCCTTCACATATAGTTTTCCATGAATGGCAAGCCAAGCCTGATCCCTAAACTTCATTGGGATTCTCTCCAAATTAATCAACTGCAAACCCACCCCCAAAACCAGGCTTGGGCAATCCCTCAAGGCCAGTGGCTCGCAAAAAACAGAGCTCATGATCCGCTTCTCAAGAAGTTTCCTTGGAAGAGATCTGACTTCTCCCACTGTTACTTGCCACTGCCGAAATATTTTCAAGCACGGGGCAACATAAGCCGGGAGCTTATCATGCTTGACCCTCAGGCTTTTCACTGGCCCACCATTTTCCCAGTCTCGCAAAAAGGGCCTAAACCAGGACTGGAAAATACCAACCCACCCAGGCGGTCTCTCTGCCAACATGTTACCAAGATTGTACTTCACAAACATCAGAGAGAAAAAGACTACAGGGTTGATCATCCCTAGACCACCCTCCCGCCTAGAAAGGTAAGTCACATTCCTTTTGACAAGGTTTATTCTGTTCCCCCATAACAGCTGGAAGAAACAACTATAGACCCTGGTATAGAGAGAAGCTGGCAAAACGCAAACAAAACTGACATATAGGAAAATCGGAATCAGATAAGTCTTGACCAGATCAACTTTTCCCCTCAAGGTAAGACGCAAAACTTTCCAGCTTTCCACCTTGGCATCGGCATTCTCCAGCCTGTTCACCCAATTTGCATGTAAATAGTCACCTGGGCCAAATTCAGCGCATAGAACTCAATTTTTTTCCTAGGGCTCAAGGAAGTCATCCGGGAGAACAAAGCTTTCACCTTCCGCGCCCATCCAGAAAGCTTTACACTTGTCCTGGTTGACCATTAAACCTGATGCCTCTGAATACTGCCTTATCACTGAGACCACCTCCTGCACCTCCAGAAACATCATCAGCATAGGCCACAACTTTCACAGGAGGCTCACCAGTGATGCCCAAAAGGTACAACACACTGTGGTCCACTCTCTAGCCTTCTAATGAAGGGGTCGATTGCAAACACATATAACAGAGTACTCAATGGGCACCCCTGACGCACACCGAGCCGACCACAAAGGGTTGCCTGACCCAACCATTAACCAGAGGAAAGCTTTCAGCCCCTTTGTATAAGATCTTGAGCCAATCAATGAAACCGCCCTCCAGGCCATATCTTCCAAGAAGGAGCCATAAGTACTCATGATTAACCCGATCAAAGGCCTTAGCCTGACCCAATGTCAGCAAAAATGTACCCCAACCAGCAGCCCTACAATGCTCCAAGGCCTCCCGGACAGCTAACACCATCGAGAAAGTGCTTATACCCTGGACCGAACAGTGCTAGTGGCAGGATAACAAACTGCCTGCCACTAGTGATAATCGCCAGAAAAAAATCTTTGCTAGTATCTTTCTATCGACATTAAGAAGGCTAATGGGGCGCCAATTCTCAATCATCGAAGGATCTTTACCCTTAGACAGAAGGATCACTGCAGATTGCGTCATGGAGGGTGGGAGAGAACCCTCATACAAACCATTAAAAACCTCTGCAAGGTAGGGAGCCAGATTCACCTTAAAACATTTATAAAATTCAGCTGTCAACCCATCTGGCCCTGGCGTTTTCTTGATGGCCAGTTTATCAATAGCCTGGACTACCTCATCTGCAGTGATTTCATCTGTTAAATTCAAAGGAACATTACTTTCCAGTCCTGGTGTAGAGTTAAAAAAAAAACAACATCCTTGTGCGATCAAGGTTCCTTCCTCCCAGGAGATTGGCATAGTCTGACCTGACCACCTCCAGGATCCCTGACCTAGACTTCGTCAGAGAGCCCGTACTGTCCTTCAGGCCATTGACTGTCTTAACTGCTATGCTCTGTTTACAGTTCTGGTAAGGGTCAGGCAAATGGTATTTCCCATAATCCCTTTCCTGAACCAAAAGAGGCATGCCGGGTCATATTGATGTCTCCTAAGGAGGAGCTTTACCTCAGAGATCGCCTCAGAATCTCCTCCATTCGAAACAAGGGGGTCAAGTTTCCTCGGCAAACGCTGGTAGGTGATATACCTATCTTGCTGCTTCTTTATTCCTATGGCCTTGAAAAACCCAAGCTCCCACCATTCTGACTTGCTGTTGCAAAAGTCTAGGATCATTACCTGTGCTTGAAAAAATCCTCAAAAGATTGTCTTACACTCTCGTCTTCCAGGAGGGCCAAATTCAATCTCCAGATACCCCTCCCCCTAGATGGCATGTCTGAGGCAGAGTCCCAGATAGAATACAGTGATCAGAAAACGTCACTGCCTGACACACAGGTGCCGAAAAAGCAGAGTCTCCCTTTCCAAAAAAAAAACTATCTATCCTACTCTATTACCTCTCTGAAAAGTGAACCCCGTGCTGTCTGGGCAGTGCTTAATGTTCACATCTACCAGACCTGCTTCCCTAACTATCGCGTTGAGAAAAAGGGTGTCATAGCCCAGCTTATCTCGGAAACATCTCCTGTCTTTAGACCTAGTAATGGTGTTGAAATCACCAAAGATAACCTGCTGGGCCATAAAAAGAAAGGGCTTAATCTTTGTAGAGGCATTTCCTGTCCCACTTCATCTGTGAACCATAGATGTTAATCAGGCACAGGTCCTGCTCCCTTACAGAGACGTCCAAGACCATGCATCTCCTAATCTCTACCTCAATTACCCACCGGCACATTACCATACCAGAAACAAGGACCGCAACCCCGCTGTAAGGCTCAGCCGCAAGAGACCAAAATGAGGGACCACATCTCCACTCCTTCTTTACCCAATGTATCTCGGCCAGACTACTCAGATGGGTCTCTTGCAAAAACAAAATGTCAGCATCAAACTCGCTGAGCAAAAATAAGGCCATATGAGGAGCGCTTACTGCTCTTAAGCTGGCAACATTAATGATTGCCACTTTCAAACGGAGTGGGAACTGCCATTAGGGTAGTTGAGGCAGCCTTTTCTTAGCCTGACTACTCCCTCTCCCTGGAGAACCAGCGCGCTTCATTGCACCCTGGCACTCACCATCCATAGAGGATGATGAACGAGTCTCATTCATCCTCATCATCTGACAGGATCTTGAACTTATTTTCCAAAGGCAAAACTTTGGGATTTAAGGTAACTGAACCCCTTTTTTCCCCTTCTTTTGCCCTCCTATCCTCCAACCACTCCATATAATCCTTGGACAAACCGGAGTCAACAGACTCCCCACCCTTTCACTCCCCTCCCCCCCACTCTCCCTTCCCTTATCTACCACCAAGCCAGCCTCTCCACCATTTTCCCACTCCTCTGCACCTTACAATCCGCAATAGGAACCTTGCAGCTTCGGGGGAGGGGGCTGGCACCACACCTGATGCACCAGCCTCAGCACCTCTTGCTGCCTCTGCGATTTGAGAAGACACAGAAGGATTGTACACATTCTCAGTAACTGATACCTTATCTACAGACTGGGAAGACACGGGCACACTAGGTAAACGCACAGACCAGGGCACCACAGACTGGGGAGACACAGACCCATTGGGTATTGGCACAGACCCAGATGGACTCACAGGCACTCCATCTCCTGAGCTCTGAGCATCCTCCATGTCCAGGCGGAAGAACTCTCTCATGAGCTCAGGCTTGTTGTGCATTGCCTCAGGACACTGACTAAGGATGTCCCACCGCATTGCACAGATTACACCTGATGATATTATAGTCCTTTGCCAAATGTCCTATACCCTGACACAGAGAGCACTTCATCACCGGATAGGAGGAGGCAAGATGCCCTTTATCTCCACACTTGTTGCAGAGCTTTGGCTGGCCCGGGTAGAAGATGGTCAGCCTGTCCCTCCCAGGAAAGCTGAGGATGGCAGATGCTGGACGACGTCAACAACCTTTAATTTTAGCTGCACAGACCACCCCCCCCCCATCCATATTCCCCGATCAATCAAAATCTTCTTTAGGGGGCTCAGGACGTCTACATACCTCCTCAACCATATAGTTAAATCCCCTTGTGGTATGGATTCATTGTGGACAAGAGTTGTCAACATTTTAATGAGTGACTGGCGTGATATAAGCTTGGGGATGAGCCCTCTCCAGTCTGGCAGGCCCCTACACACGTGTTCATACTTCTCCCAAAATATGTCCAAAGACTCCAGATGGATAAAGGACAAATTGTAGTCATAGGAACCGATCTGATGTCTGTGGGCCTAAACCCCATCTGCAGAATCTTATCCACCACTGTCCTCCTATGTGGGGGGAGTCCACCGCCCTCCCATTTTAATTGAACAACATTCCTCCTTTTAAACAGGGAGGAAGATAAAACATTTCCATATTCCTTCCCCGCTTGCTCCCCCTTCCCAGATCCTGTAGCAGCAACACCAGCATAGGTTTTTCTTACACCAACAGCATTTGCAGTCTTGTCCTTATACACATTCCAACCTACTGGCAGAGAGTCTGAATGAGCTGGGATAGCAGTCTTCTGATTGGCAGAGGCAGGACCCATCACCTCCCCCAAACACAATCCTGTCCACTGCAGACTCCTGGAGAGTTGTAGCACTACTGCTCCCAGCATCTCCTCCTCCATTCAGAGGAACAGCCGCTGTGCCTGGTCCAGGCAAAGTCTCTGTATTGTCCATGGAGCTCCTCTCTGCAGACTGAAGCTGACAGTTATCAGATGTTATTGCTTGCTGTACATTGTCTATGGGTCTGGGCTGACTGCCTGTAGTACTACAACCCTCAGCAAGCCCATTGTCATTAACACCACCATCCTGCGCACACACTGTACCTGCTTGCTGTGCTGTCACCTCTGCAATGTTATGGCTGATGGTGGGATCAGACATCCTCCCAGTTGCTGCAGAGTTAATGGTGGATCTTGCTCTCTCCACAGGGTGAGGAACGGTGTCCATCTTATCATCAACATCCCGAGAAGCCGCATCCAGAGGGGATTCCAGCTTTTTGATAAACTCCAGCATGCCAGAACCTTCAGCCTCCTGCTCAGATGTTTCATATTGCTACTGGGGAGGGAAGGGGACAGATGTCTCCACCATTGAAGGCTCATCAGATGTCTGAGATGTTGAAGAGCTGGGCTTATCCTCCGTTCCCACTTTCTCACTCTCTGCTGACTCTGTCGGTAACTTGTGAAGAGCACTACTCCCTTGGGAGCTGCTAATGGTTCATACAGTATGGCTAGTTTAACCCCCGCTTCTTCCACCCCCTGCTGTAGAAATCACGGACACAGTTCAACAATCAAATGGCTCCATTCCGTTCCGTAGCTTTCCAGCACTGGGGTCTAGGCAGACCCAGGCCTTCCAGCCCTGCTCCTGTGGGTCACATTTTGCAGTCTTTCTGGATCAAATCTCATCCCATCTCCCCCAAGGAACATGTGACCCCAGTGTATATGTATGAGACCCGTCCCTGCCCAAACAAATTAACGATTGGATGAGGGCCATACACACTGCCTTTCCCTGAATCCCTGCACCCGCCTCCTTTCCAGAATATTCCTCTGGAGAGCAAGGGAGGGTTTTCCAGGGTGATGACCAGGTGGTCACACCACCCTCTAACCTACGACTCCACCCTAAGCCCTTGTACACACATTGGATTTTGTCCGACGGATTTTGTCTGAAACTGTTGCATACACACGGTCGGACAAAGTTGTCGGAAAATCCGATTGTACATAACGTGATGACGTTATTTCGTTACGACGGGACTACGTTCAGGCAAGTAGCCAATAGCTTTGGTCTAGGAATTTGTTGTAAGCTTGCGTGACACTTTGTCCGTCGGAGTAGGCTACACATGATCGGAGTATGTCCGATCTGAGCATGTTGTCGGAAAATTTTATAGACAAGTTGGAAAACTTAGTCCATCTGATATTCCGACAGAAACAGTCCGATGGAGACCACACACAGTTGGATTATCCGACAATACGGTCCGATCGGACACATTCCGTCGGAATCTCTGACCGTGTGTACAAGGGCTAACCCTAACCAAACCTCCAGGCCTGTACATAAAGAATAGTAAGGCACTGGCAATTTAACCTGTCTTTACCTATTAGCACCCACCTAAAGGTGGTGGGCGCTACACCTGCATCTCCTCACTGGTTGGGTCACCCTCCATGCAGGAAGCGGCTCCTCTCCTTATTTGGCTAAAACGTTCTTCATTTCTGTATTTTTCTTTAAATGCTCCACTATTCTCCTTCAGAGAACTCACCAATTCTTCCTTCTTCCTCACAGCTTGTTCCAAGTCCTTCAACTCAGACCTCAGAGCCGGTCTCTTCTTACTGAAGACTTTAGCACAAATCTGCTTTTTCTTCTTAAATTCGGCTTTCAAAGCTCCCAACTTCTCCTCTTCCTTCTCAATCCGGTTCAGCGTTTCAACAATCCTCCGTCTAAAGAAGTGATTCTCAACCAGGGTTCCGTGTAACCCTAGGGTTCCCCCAGAGCTTGTAGGGGTTCCCCCAGAGCTTGTAGGGGTTCTTTCAGCATTGGGCAATTTCTGCCTTTCAGATAAGTTCCCACTGAAACCATTGATCTTTCTAAATATCTGTAAGGAGGTAATTCTTCCCACTGACCATCACCCTAATGTATTATGAGTTGTAGATTTCTAATTTTTAGCAGGGGTTCCCTGAGACCGGAGAACTATTTCAAGGGTTCCTCTGTGTTGAAAAGGTTGAGAAAGGATGGTCTAAAGGCAGACAGACTCATCTCTCCTTGGGCCAGGCCCAGAATCTTGCACAGGCTGAGGCCTAGTCACAGGCTAATCCACGGGGCCCTGCCAGGGTCCTCCGCAGGATCCAGCACATCTCCTGGGGCAGATAAGCAACTCTAGCCCCTGGACTCTGTAAGCACAAGAGTTAAGGAACCAGCAAGCTCACTGACAAGGAGCAGAATGGCATGCCCGCTGTGCCCATTATGAGGGGTTCCCACCATCCCTGTGCTGAGTTCCCGGGTCTGTACACCCGCTGTGTAGGGTTGCCACCTTTTGTTCAAATCAAACCAGAACACTTTAGCGTAGCACGCCAATTTTTTTTTATAGTATAAACTATACATATATTAAATAAAATTTCTAATCATATGAAGTTAATAACAAAAGTTCCCCTTTACATCAGAGCACACAGAGTTCCCCTTTTACATGTGAACTTGCAGAGTTCTCTTTCACTGTAAGGGGGACTCTGCAGACTCTGATGTAAGGGAGAACTCTGGAGCCTTTAACATAAGGGATGCTCTGGGAACCCTGATTTAAGGGGAAACACTGAGAGCTCTCACGTACGGGGAGGACTCTAATGTAAGGGGAACACACTGGCTTCTCGTGTAAAGGGGAACTGTGATATAAGGGGTGCTCTGAGAACCATGATTTACATTAGTGTACTCACTCAGAGGCAGGAGAGAGAAGGGGGGAGACTTCAGTGAAAGACAGGGATGGATGGTGAGCTCACTCATCCCTTGGCAGTCAGCACATCTCATCCAGAGGCTACTGAATTGAAAATTTCTGGCCCCCACTTTCCTTTTCTGAGGCAGACACAGAGGGGTAGGGGGGAAGAGGTGCTGATCGAGTCCTCTCTCCTCTCCCGTCTGTGTGTGAGTGTTTCGGGGGGGAATTGTTAGTGTTGGCTTTGGGCAGTGTGAAAGAGTTTAACAGACACTTTCAGCTTAGACAAAAGCAACCAGCAACCCTGCTGGGAAACTATAGTCCAGTCTAAATAATGTGTCCGGGTTTCAGGCAGTCTGAATCCCGGATGCATGATTCCAAACCCGAACTGTCCGGGTGAATCCTGGACAGGTGGCAACCCTACCGCTGTGCCCATTATGAGCGGTTCCCACCATCGCTGTGCTGAGTTCCCGGGTCTGTACACCCGCTGTGCCCATTATGAGGGGTTCCCACCATCCCTGTGCTGAGTTCCTGGATCTGTACACCCGCTGTGCCCATTATGAGGGGTTCCCACCATCCCTGTGCTGAGTTCCCGGGTCTGTACACCCGCTGTGCCCATTATGAGGGGTTCTCACCATCCCTGTGCTGAGTTCCCGGGTCTGTACACCTTTCTATGCCCATTATGAGGGGTTCTCACCATCCCTGTGCTGAGTTTCCTGGATCTGTACACCCGCTGTGGCCATTATGAGGGGTTCCCACCATCCCTGTGCTGAGTTCCCGGGTCTGTACACGCGCTGTGCCCATGAGGGGTTCCCACCATCCCTATGCTGAGTTCTTGGTACGGGGGGAGGGGTTACAGGGAGGGTATGGAAGAGGGCTATGGGGGGTATAGGGAGGGGTATGATGGGGGTAGGTATGGGGGGGTATGGAGGGTATGGGAGTAGGTATGGGGGAGGGGTATGGGGAGAAGGTGCAATGCTCTGCAGGCAGCAGTGTAATAGAATAATAAATGCCCAGAAGCTGGAATTTGGTGGGTTGCAGGGAGTTGGGATTGCAATGTATGGAGGGGGGAATCTGTCCGCACACATGGGGGGGAGGGAAATCTGTCCGCACACATCGGGAGGGAATCTGTCCGCACACATTGGGGGGGGGGAATCTGTCCGCACACATGGGGGGGGGGGGAATCTGTCCGCACACATCGGGGGGGAGGAATCTGTCCGCACACATCGGGGGGGGGGGGGGGGGAAATCTGTCTGCACACATCGGGGGGGGGGGGAGAAATCTGTCTGCACACATCGGGGGGGGGGGGAATCTGTCCGCATACATCGGGGGGGGGGGGGGGAAATCTGTCTGCACACATCGGGGGGGGGGGGAGAAATCTGTCTGCACACATCGGGGGGGGGGGGGGGAATCTGTCCGCATACATCGGGGGGAGGGAATCTGTCCGCACACATTGGGGGGGAGGAATCTGTCCGCACACATCGGGGGGGGGGGGGGGAATCTGTCCGCACACATCGGGGGGGGGGGAATCTGTCCGCACACATCGGGGGGGAGGAATCTGTCCGCACACATCGGGGGGGGGGAATCTGTCCGCACACATCGGGGGGGGGGGGGAATCTGTCCGCATACATCGGGGGGAGGGAATCTGTCCGCACACATTGGGGGGGAGGAATCTGTCCGCACACATCGGGGGGGGGGGGGAATCTGTCCGCACACATCGGGGGGGGGGGAATCTGTCCGCACACATCGGGGGGGAGGAATCTGTCCGCACACATCGGGGGGGAGGAATCTGTCCGCACACATCGGGGGGGGGGAATCTGTCTGCACACATCGGGGGGGGGGGGGGGAATCTGTCCGCATACATTGGGGGGAGGGAATCTGTCCGCACACATCGGGGGGGGGGGGAATCTGTCCGCACACATCGGGGGGGGGGGAAATCTGTCCGCACACATCGGGGGGCGGCGGGAGGGGAATCTGTCTGCATACTTTGGGGGGGAATCTGTCCGCACACATCGGGGGGGAATCTGTCCGCACACATTGGGGGGGAGGAATCTGTCCGCACACATCGGGGGGGGGGGGGGAATCTGTCTGCACACATCGGGGGGGGGGAATCTGTCTGCACACATCGGGGGGGGGGGGGGAATCTGTCCGCATACATTGGGGGGAGGGAATCTGTCCGCACACATCGGGGGGGGGGGGGGGGGGGGAATCTGTCCGCACACATCGGGGGGGGGAAATCTGTCCGCACACTTCGGGGGGTGGCGGGAGGGGAATCTGTCTGCATACTTTGGGGGGGAATCTGTCCGCACACATCGGGGGGGAATCTGTCCGCACACATGGGGGGGAATCTGTCCGCACACATGGGGGGGAATCTGTTCGCACACATCAGGGGGAGAATCTGTCCGCACACATTGGGGGGGGGGGGAGAATCTGTCCGCACACATCGGGGGGGGAATCTGTCCGCACACATCGGGGGGGGGGGAATCTGTCCGCAAACACATCGGGGGGGGGGGGGGAAATCTGTCCGCACACATCGGGGGGGGAAATCTGTCCGCAAACACATCGGGGGGGGGGGAATCTGTCCGCACACATCGGGGGGGGGGAAATCTGTCCGCACACATCGGGGGGGGGGATCTGTCCGCACACATCGGGGGGGGGGATCTGTCCGCACACATGGGGGGGGGGGGATCTGTCCGCACACATCGGGGGAGATCTGTCCGCACACATTGGGGGAGATCTGTCCGCACACATCGGGGGGGAATCTGTCTGCACACATTGGGGGGGGGGGGGAATCTGTCTGCACACATTGGGGGGGAGGAATCTGTCTGCACACATCGGGGGGGAATCTGTCTGCACACATCGGGGGGGGATCTGTCCGCACACATCGGGGGAGATCTGTCCGCACACATTGGGGGGGAGGAAGCTGTCCGCACACATCGGGGGGGAATCTGTCTGCACACATTGGGGGGGGGGAGGAATCTGTCTGCACACATTGGGGGGGGAGGAATCTGTCTGCACACATCGGGGGGGAATCTGTCTGCACACATTGGGGGGGGGTTGTACAATTCCAGTACCCCTGTGATGGTGGTTGGGGATCCCCTGGAGTCACCCCATTGCCCCTCACCCTGACATTAGATTTGTGCAGGAGATTTCTATAAATCTGGTGCAGCTCTGCATAGAAACCAATCAGCTTCTGGGTTTTATGGTCAAAGTTGGATCTGGCCATACATTATACAATTTCCTTTAGATTTATAGTGCTCCCCTCGGGATTTACCTAATATCTCCTGCCGGCGTCTAGTGTGCGGTTGGTCGCTGTCCATCCATTTGAAGTCTCCTCGGGGCACTTTGTTGTCCATCGTCTCCGAGCCGCGTCCTCCCCTCCCCCCCCCCCCCCCCAGACTGAGCCCCTCTTATATCAGAGGGGGCGGGGCCTCTGACCACCAGCAGGAAATATCCCATTTCCTCTGATCCTTTGTCAGCGAGATCCATCGCCGCCTTCTCCATTGTCGTGCCCTGAGCCTGCGCTGGAAGGGTTAACTGCTCCTTTATGTCGGGGGTGGGGCAGGAAAAGCCAATCAGGGGCCCGTCACCTGTGAACAGGAGCCACACATTATACAATTTCCTTCAGATTTCCCTTCACTGAGTGTGACCTCATATTATACAGAAAATTGTATAATGATATCATTGGTGTCAGGGATATATAATAAGCCCCATTACTGTTGTCAGGGGGATATAATAAGCCCCATTACTGGTGTCAGGGGGATATAATAAGCGGAACCCTGCTGGACAGAAGAGGGAGTGGACAGCTGATGACTCAATCGGTCGTTAGGGATGTGGCAGCCATCTTCCCGGCCCCCTCCTTAGCAACCAGCTATATACAGTCTGTTTAATGAGGAAGGGGAAAAAAAAGGAGTTTAAGATCGGATGTCAGCGGATCGGATCGGATTTTATTGGGATTTTATGTGATGGACCAACACAAAGTGTCACATAATTGTGAAGTGGAAGGAAAATGATAAATGATACAAATAAATCTGTGAAAAGTGTGGGGGAGGGGCATTTGTATGGCGCCCCCCAGAGTCAATACTTTGTAGAACCCCCTTTCTCTACAAGTCTTTTTGGGGTGTCTCTACCAGCTTTGCCCATCTAGAGAGGACATTTCTGTCCATTCTTCTTCTTTGTAAAATATCTCAAGCTCTGTCAGATTGGATGGAGAGCGTCTGTGATCAGCAATTTTCAAGTCTGGCCACAGATTCTCAATGGGATTTAGGTCTGGACTGTGACTGGGCCATTCTAACACATGAATATGCTTTGATGTAAACCATTCCATTGTAGCTCTGGCTGGATGTTTCGGGTTGTTGTCCTGCTGGAAGGGGAACCTCCGCCTCGGTCTCAAGTCTTTTGCCGACTCCAACAGGTTTTCTTCTAAGATTGTCCTGTATTTGTCTCCATCCATCTTCCCATCAACTCTGACCAGCTTCCCTGTCCCTGCTGAAGAAAACCATCCCCACCACATGATGCTGCCACCACCATGTCTCACGGTGGGGATGGTGTGTTCGGGGGATGGGCGGTGTTAGTTTTCCCCACACATAACGTTTTGCTTTTAGGCCATAAAGTAGAATTTTGGTCTCCTCTGACCAGATCACCTTCTTCCACATGTTTGCTGCCCCCTCCCCCACATGGCTTCTCACAAACTACAAACAGGACTTCTTATGACTTTCTTTCTCCAATGGCTTTCTTCTTGTCACTCTTCCACAAAGGGCAGATTTGTGGAGAGCACGACTTAGTCCCCGTACACCCGGTCGGACATTCCGATAACAAAATCCGTCGTTTTTTTTCCGAAACTGTTGTTGCATACACACGGTCGGACAAAGTTGTCGGAAAATCTGATCCTTCGGAATGTGGTGACGTTCGTTCGTTGCAACGGGATTACGTTCAGGCTAGTAGCCAATAGCTTTGGTCGCGTAATTTGATCTGAGCATGCGTGGCACTTTGTCCGATCGGAATTCTCTACAAACGATCGGAAAAAGTCTGATCGGATTTTGTTGTCGGAAAATTTGAGGTCCTGCTCTCAAATATTTTCCATCAGAAATTCCAATGGAAAAAGTCCAATAAAGCCCACGTCGGAATTTCTGCCCGTGTGCACAGGGCATAATAGTTGTCCTGTTGACAGATTCTCCCCCCTGAGCTGTGGATCTCTGCAGCTCCTCCAGAGTTACCATGGACCTCTTGGCTCTTCTCTGATGAATGCTCTCCTTGCCCGGTCAGTCAGTTTAGGTGGACGGCCAAGTCTTGGTAGGTTTGCGGTTGTGCCATACTCTTTCCATTCTCCGATGATGGATTGAACAGAGCTCCGTGAGATCTTCAAAGCTTGGGAGATTTTTTTATAACCTAACCCTGCTTTATACTTCTCTACAACTTTATCCCTGACCTGTCTGGTTTGTTCCTTGGCCTTCATGATGCTGTTTGTTCACTAAGGTTCTCTAACAAACCTCTGAGGGCTTCACAGAACAGCTGTATAAATGACACACAGGTGGACTCTATTTACTAATTAGGTGACTTCTTCTGCAGCGAATGGCAGCACAGTCTTCTGGGTCCGCATGCACATGCAGACCCAGAAGAAAGCCACGACGTACAGGTACATGATTGTATAGAACAGTCACTTCCAGCGCTAATAGGTCTTCCAAGGTGTGGAGTAACAGATATCAGATAAAATGGTGGTGTGCAAGATACATATGGTATCCAAAACTGGGTGGATGCGCCCTCCTCAGATGGGTAATCTGAAAGTAACCTCGAAAAGAACATAAATGGAAGACGCACACACCTAGTGCATTACCAGAGATAATTTAATAATAAAAATCTTTTATATAGAAGCGGCTACTCACAAAATGCAACTGACAAAAGGCCATAAAACCAATGCATGGACATGCAGAGGACACGGGGTACAGCCAACGCATTTCGGGGGTGCACCCCCTTCCTCAGAGCTAGACTAGTCTCATACACCATGGGCAAGCGCTTTTATAGGGAATGGTGGAATTGAAAATTCTGTGTCAAAAAAAAAAAAAAAAATAACATAAAAAAATTATATCAATACATGTATACTAAGGATGAGCTCCGGCATGTTCGCATACTCCACGTGCAGAGCCCGCCAGGACGTTGGCGCAGCGCTGCGCTAATCACAGGCAGTGAGACATTTCCCGATCTCTGCAGCCGCGCATCGGGGCAATGTCTCACTGCCTGTGATTAGCGCAGCACTGCGCCAACGTCCTGGCGGGCTCTACACGTGGGCTGTGCGAACATGCCGGACCTCATTCTCAATGTATACATACACATACACACACATACAAATAGTTGCACTAACGAAAAAACAACAGAATCCATATCAAAAACCTATAAAAAAAAACAAAAGAAAAAACTCCATCATAAATACACAAATAAATAAGTAATGATAATTCATTTGACTGATATATTGCACATTCATTTATATTTAGTCAGATGAATACAAGCGTGGGAACACATAAGCAAAAACGGATGCAGGATTGATAATTGGGTCAATCCATGTCTCACCTCTACATGCCTGAACTGGCTGCGGGGGAGGGGGGGGGTAATTGGGCACTCAGAGGTGTCCAAAAAAACACACACTAGCAACAGCTGGAGGTCCGCTAATTGCATATCCCTGCGCCCCGCTGTGGTGCGCCGATCAGTGAACACTCAATACCAAGGGGAATCCATTCCTGGAAACTCAGGAAGACTCCCGATGACACGTGACATCACTTCCGGGGCGGGAGCAGTACAACAGTGTCCCCGTAGACATGAATGGGCAAAGATAGACGGAAGGAAAAAAGAAAAAAGAATTTCAAAAATGTAATAAAAATTGCAAAAAAATTACAAAAAATTCTCTAACAAAACTTCACCACTAGGAAATAGTAAATTAATAAAAATAAAGAAAATAATTTATTTAAAAAAAAAAAATGCTCTATTGTAATGAATTTTGCACAAGGATATTAATGATTCCCCAATGAATAACAATGAATTGTTGTTACTGATTGTATGAGCCAACCTGCCGCAGTAAAGATACTGAAGCGAGTCAGCAAGCGGTTAACCTTTAAAGGTCCTAGCTATTTTTTGTGTAATGCCTTGTACACCACAAAATCCGTCGCATACACGCGGTCGGACAAAGTTGTCAGAAAATCCGATCGTTCAGAACGAGGTGACGTTCGTTGCGTATGACGGGACCACGTAGAGGCTGGTAAGCCTATAGCTTTGGTCTTGTAATTTAATCTGAGCATGCGTGGCACTTTGTCCGTTGGAATTCTCTACAAACGATCGGAAAAAGTCAGATCGGATTTTTTTTGTCGTAAAATTTTAGATCCAGCTCTCAAATTTTTTCCATCTGAGTTTCTGATGGAAAAAGTCCGATAGAGCCCACACACCATCGAATTTTCCGACAGCATAATCCGACCTTTTCCGTTGGAATTTCCGACCGTGTGTATAGGGCATTAAACTGTACTATGGCTTTAAGTTTTAAAGGAGAAGTTCACCCTAAAACTAAAATCCCTGCATCTATAGACACCCCCAATCGAACACTGACCTATCTAACCCTGTAAAGAAGAAATCGCTATACATCCCTTTTCTGAAGCCACTCCCACACTGAGCTGTCAGCGGTGGCTTCTATGTGTAGGGGGGTGCAGAGGACACAGCCGACAACGGAAGCCCCATAGTAACGCTATGTGTGACGTCACTTCCCATTCATTTCCCGGCCAATGGCGGCTGTGTCCTCTGTAGAGCTTCCCCTGCTGGAGATCGGGTCGGATTGGCTTCAGGAAAGGTACGTATAGCGCCTGCTCCTGAAGAGCACGCGCTATGTTTTTGAACTTTAATGTTACACCTGAACTGCAGTTTGGTTTGGATATAATTATTCCAAATTTTGACCTCAGCATCAGTCTGACTGGACTATAGGGTGTTCAGCCTGGCCATAGGGGGCACTGTCTCTTCTGGCAGGCATGGAAACACAGTCTGGTTGGGTGCTTTAAGGTTACTTTCTCTTGGAGCCCGCCCAGTGGGAGTGTCTCTTGCTGTGCTTTCTGGGAGAGGGTACTTAAGATGCGGATTTCACGTGGTTCAGGGTTCCGGTCCAGAAGTATGTTCTGACTCCATGGTCCTGGTCCTCCTGACCAGACCCCAGAAAGGCTATGGCCTGGGGTGCGGATCAAGTCGGGTGGATCCGCAAGGAAACTAAGGAAAGGATTCGGATGTGGTCCGGTGCCGTCTGCGGTTGTGGAAAGGCCCAGCAACTTCGTAGCAAACCAGGTCCTGGTCCTCCTGACCAGACCCCAGAAAGGCTATGGCCTGGGGTGCAGATCCACCCGACTTTATGTCGGGTGGATCCGCAAGGAAACTAAGGAAAGGATTCGGAGGTGGTCCGGTGCCGTCTCCGGTTGTGGAGAGGCCCAGCAACTTCGTAGCAAACCAGGGGAGGACTCTTCAGAAGAAGGCCACGTACGGGTTGGCTTCTTAGCAAGAGCCTGGTAGGGCTGAAGGACCTAAGTGAATCCAATTTCGTGGGTATCGCCGAACCGGCTGAAAGATACTGGTACCATACGAGTGTTCTACAAGTATTCAAGTTTCCTTGTTCATGTTCTACAACAAAGTATGTGGCAGAGACTTATTCCTGATTAAAGCACTTTGTTGGCTGCTAGGCCTTGTGAGAGAGAGACTATCCAACTTGAGTGAACATCCAGCTGTGAATGGCTATTCTCTGGATTTAGTCAAAGTAAGATAGTTCTTTATTATTGACTTTGACACTAATGCCGCGTACACACGACCGGACTTTTCAACATCAAAGGTCCAACGGAACAATTCCGGCAGACCATTCGATCGTGTGTGGGCTGCAGCGGACTTTTGATTTGCAAATATCCGACAGACTTTAGAAATGGAACATGTTTCAAATTTTTCCGCCGGACCCAGTTCCTACCGAGAAATCCGCTCGTGTGTATGCTAGTCCGACGGACGAAAACCGACGCGAGGGCAGCTATTGGCTACTGGCTATGAACTTCCTTATTCTAGTCCGGTCGTACGTCATCACGTTCGAATCCGTTGGACTTTGGTGTGATTGTGTGTGGCCAAGTCCGTTCATTCGGAAAGTCCGTCAGAACTCTGTCAGAACTCCGTCGAAAGTCTGTCGGACCTAGTCCCTCGAAAAGTCCGGTCGTGTGTACGCGGCATAAGAGTACCTGGACTCTTCTCCTAACCCTCTGATCCTATACTGAGAGACTGTTCGTTAACTACGTTTTTGCAAATAAAAATCCCTTTAAGCGGATGTGTCATCAGTCT